>NC_142895.1:21852500-22160000 GCF_054131105.1 Drosophila navojoa
CATTGAAAATGGGAAATCAGGGTATAATGGTTTTGTGTAAAAGTATGTAACGGGCAGAAGGAATCATCGCAGACCCCACAAAGTATATATATTCTTGATCAGGACGACGAGCTGAGTCGATGTAGCCCTGTCCGTCTGTCTGTCCGTCCGTCCGTCCGTCTGTAAGAGTGCGTCGATCTCAGAAGATACAAAAGCTAGAGAGCGGAAATTTGGCATGCATACTCGTGTATACCATACGCAGTACGAGTTTACTTTCTTTTTTCGATAAATCATCCGATAACATTTTTATCGAGAACAATCGAAAAATTGATTTGGTTTTTTCAGCCTCATTTGAACAATATTAGACCTGGATACTTCAGATTTTCTGTGTATATACATATGTTGAATACAAACATTTTGTAATTTACAGATTTTAGATACCACGCCTCCTTTGCCTCAAATTGGTAAAAAACGCATTTCGAATACGAGAGACTTGTGCTTTGGAATGTACATACATTAGAAGCTTATGATTACGCTCTGAAAGTTTCATTAAGATCGTACTTCTAGATATTAAATTATTCAACAAATAAGTTCTCATACTGCAGCGCAGTTCAAGCGCAGTCGCTGCTTACTGCGCAGTTAGCAGAGCGCGGGCTTGTGTGTGAGGGTGGATGCATGTGTATGTATGTGTGCGTGCATAGAAGAAGTGCAGAATGATTAGAATATCAGCTTGGAGGGTTCAGGGTATCTCCTAGTCGAGCAGTCTCGACTAGAGTCTTCTTACTTGTTTTTTTGTTGTTGTTTTTTAATATCATTATTCGTTTTTATTTTCCTTTCTTTATTTTTTTTTTGTATAGTTTTTTTTTTGTAATTTGCGCAATCTGAAGCTACGTGCAGCTCGAAGCGCGACATTCTCGACTCGAGGCTTTGCGTCGAATAGTTGGCGCGCTAATTGCCGTTCGCAATCGAAACGGTTTGGCTGGTTCTGAATTGAATTCGGGAACTGGTACTGGAGCTGGCAATGGGGCTGGCAATGGAGCTGGCTCTGTTGTTGGTTCTGGTCAGACTCGTTTATATTCTCTTTGCACAACAATCAGCAGCAACAACAACAAGAACAACTGCATTGAGACAAGGCGTGCCACATGTTGTTGCCACATCAACTTTCTTTTGGCAGACATGAAAAACATCAGCCAGGGCACACGCGGCGTATGCGCAACAATTGTTTGCTGTCTTGTGTTGTTGCTGTTGTTGTTGTTGTTGTTGCTGTAGTTGTTGGCAAATGCGCAGTGCTTAGCAATTCATTAATTATTTCAACCAAAACGATTTGTTGTTGCTGCTAATTGGCGAGTTCATTGATTTTTATCGACATTTTGCAATCGCGCTGCCAACATCGCTCATATGTCTATATATAGAAAGCGGCGCTGCAGCGCAGTCCATTGAATCATCAATGTCCAGTCGGGAGAGAGAGACAGTGAGAGAGAGAGAGTGAGAGAGAGAGAGAGACAGCTGGGTATCTAACCTAACATTTATGCAGCCAGTTGTTGTTAGATGTTGTTCATCAGTTGTTGTTGTTGTTGTTGTTGTTGTTGCTGTTAGTTGTTGTCGACTTGTGCCGGAAGTTGGCAGAGCCATAGTTTTGGGCATAAGCGCGGTGAGTGACACCGCTTGGCCGCTGAGCATGGCACATGCCGGCACGTCTGGCCAATAGAAAGTGTGGCTAGCCTAGAGTAAACAACCCCACTCCATACTCACCCGCTGCCCGCTGCCCGCTGCCCCTAACCCCTCCACAGCAACTGCACCAAAGAAAAATACTTAGAGCTTAAGTCATCACAATTTGCCCCTCGGATTATAAAACTCATATACTATACATAGAAATGCTATTTAAATTAAGTTTACGCCCAACAATCCCCAACCCGCCCCTATTGCTATTCGCTGCCCCCCCTCTCTCTCTCTCTCTCTTTCTATCGCTATCGCTGAGAAAAGCTTGCCAATGGTGTACTGAAAAGCTTGCGCTGCTCCGCTCGCTACGCCAAAAGCAAATCGAAATCGGCGATAAATCTTAATGCGCATCTGAAGCAACAACAGAAGAAACAAAATCTACAACAACACGAACAACAACAACAACAGCAGCAGCAGCAGCATCAAGATCAGGTGGAAGAGGCTTTGTATGCGAATGTCGACGAGCTACTGCCAGCTGAGATCGAAGACGATGCTCTGATGGGTAATGCGCAGGTAAGCGTTGAACACGAACACCCTCCCCCCCATCGTCGCCTCCATACTACGTGTGCCACCAAACAGCCCAACAACCCCATTGCCATCAACTCCACAAAGAATTCGAATTCAAAATCAAACTCAACTTTGACTAGAGCTTGAACTCAACTTCCACTCGAATTCAACTTCAACTCCAACTTAACTTGAACTGAAATCCACCAATAACTTGCACTGCAACTCCACCTCAACTCAACTCCACTTCATCCTCGACTCGAACTAAACCAAGACTCGAACTCAATCTCAACTCCACCTCAGCTCAAACTCAACTCGGACTTATATGCGACTCCAACGCGAACTCAACTTCAACTCAACTGGAAGTGAAATCCTCCAACTTGAACTTCAACTTCATCTCCATCTCAACCTCAACTCGAGCTTAACCTCCACTTAAACTTAAACTCAAACTCAACTCCAACTCAGCTCAAATTCAACTCGAACTCAAATTCAACTGCAACACAACTTAAACGGAAATTAACTTGAACTTCAACTTGAACTTTAACCCCATCTTAACTCAGCCTTAACTCAAAATCAACTTAAACTGAACTCAAACTGAAGTCGTACTGAAATTCAACTTCAACACGAATTCAACTCAACCTCAACTCGAACTTAACTTCAACTCCACCTCAGCTCGAACTCAACTCGAATTCAAATTCAACTGCAACTCAACTTGAACTGCAATAAACCAGCTTGAACTTAAACTTGAACTTCAACCCCATTCGAACTCGACTTAAACTGAAGTCGTACTGAAATTCAACTTCAACTCAAACTCAACTTCAACTCAAACTCAACTTCATGCGCCTCAAACTCGAATTCGTATCCAAATCAATTATTGGCTATTAATTTGATTATGTCTTTGGCAAGCCATCAACAACCTCATGCTACCCCCGCCAACCCTTATCATGGTTATTGTTTATAGCCTGCCGACAGGTGTATCTATGTGTGTGTGTGTGTGTTTGTATTTGGTTTTTTTTTTAATGTTATTGTTAAACTCGTTTGCCAGCAGCCATTCGGCATTTAGCAACCAAGTGCAACTTATTTATAAGCCATTCGCATGCTCCAATGACAGATGGCAAACGTCTCTACAAGCTCAGAGCCATTTACCTGTTTTAGCATTCCTCCTACTACAACTACGTCGCTCACCCTCTCGCTCGCCTGTCTCTTTCTCTCTCGCACGCTCCATCTCTCCAGTGCAAATAAATATTTTGCAAGGTCTTTTGATCGCGCACCTGTTAATTAATCATTGACACAGCTAAGATGCTGTATGCGCAGGTGCAAGACTTGTGTTAGCTTTAAGCTAGCCAGCAACAGCTGACGAAAGCTTTCAATGCAAGCTTTCAGCACGGGCACTATTCGCTGATAGATGGCGCCACTTGTGCGGCGATTTGCTCAACTAACTGAACTGACTGAAAAAAAAACTTTGCGAACGTTCGTTAACTTTGACTTAGTCCGAGCTTAGTTTAGCTTACCATATGTTTATGTCTAAAAATATACTACAATGGATTTTGTAAATCTGAATATGAAAATAATACTTAAATATTTCCATACTCGCTCATGACATGAAGAGGGTATATTGGTTGTATATAATATTTGCCTTGCTATCCGTATCAAATAATGGAGCAAAATTAAACTAAAGGCTAAAAATTTTGTATAGCATCTAGAGGGCGTGGCAAACCTACAAAACAATCATACGTTTTATAGTTTTAGATTTTATTAATTCTCGAACTCCTCTGTTTATTGATATTTGAAGCTACAGATATATCCTCTATCCTCATCGTTCCTCCACAGATCTAACTTCAAGATCTAACTACTATACATATGTATATATAAGATGAACTATGATAAGCAAATTTTGACAGTTGGATCAATGATCAATGATCTATCCTATAGATGAAACCTTAAATTTTAGGCATGACACATTGGAAAACATCGATTTTGTATGAAATTGATTTGAAAATATATACAAATCGACCAGGTGATATCTACATACTAACCACATAAATATACATACAGATAATTATGCCATTGTATAATACATAATAATCTTAATGTGCCCTTTAACACACATATAAATAAATGGTAAACAATATTAGCATTAAAGGTAATTAGACATTGGTATTGGTATTGGTATTGGTATTATCATTGATCAAAGCATAATTAAATTCCCACATGTTTACATATCCATCAATCAATCAGCTTATCCTAACCACACATACACATACCCACACACATACATAATGTAACATTCTCATTTTGTATTCTCTATGTATTTTCAGGTAAGCTCAAGCTCCATTCGAAAGCATTTTCAGCACAGACCAAACAATGCCAGCCAAAGTAAGTTGCAATGCCTAATTAAGTTTTTTTTTATTTCCGATCAGCAAAAGGTTGTCACATAAATGTCAAAAAATACAAAGCTCACAATGAAACGTTGCTGCAAAAAAAATACCCAAAAAAAAAATGTAAAACAAAAATACAAAACAAACCTGATTAACGGCTTTTCGGCCATTATTGTCACATCTGTTGAAGATGTTGGATTTTTTGTTGCACTGGCTGCTGTTAGCTTGTGCAAGAACCCTGCGAATCTCGGTCAAGCAACAAGTGCAGCCGCTGCAGCAGTAACAGCCGCTGTCAGCGTCGCAGTCAACGCCAGCGTCATGTGAACTGCGCCGTTAGTGCTAATCACGCGCTGAATGCTAATATAACGACACAACACACACACACATACATATATCCAACTAACGTAGTTGTGCATGCTTACATATATGATCATCTCTCAGCATACATATGCATAACGCTGCGATGGCTGCTGTTAAGCAGCATAAATTTGCAGCGGTTATGCAACTGCAACTGACATTGCCCATAATACCGGTACTTGTCAACGAGGCGTCGCGACGTCGACTGCAACAGCAGCAGCGGCAGCAGCAGCAGCACGTGCATTTAGCTGGTTAAATTATTGTAACAGCCAGCGCACAGTGGTTATTAGCTAAAGGAAAATATGTAAAATTAAAAAAATTTTCATATTATTTATTAATTTAAAAATATTTACAAATTAAAAATAATAATAAATACATAATAATAATAAATTATATAATAAATGTAGCATTTAATGAAAGAAAATATGTAAAAATTGAGTTAAAAACCTTTTAAATAAATACAACAATAAATGTATTTAAAAATATATAAATATTAAAATATTTATCTATTTTTAAAAATAATTTATAATGAAACTAAAAAGTATTTTTCAAATGTCCTATATTAATAAAAAAAAAAAAATTAATATACTGTATATTGTACTGTATTGCATATGAACCGCCATTAAAAATGAACTGCCAACATTTGACTAAATAAAATCATTTATTATTGCAACACATTGAGCAAACCATTCTGCGGCAACTAAGTAACGCTGTTAAAAATAAATAAAAAGACAACAATAACGAATATAATGTTATAATGAAATTGAATAGATTTCGCCTCACGGTGCGCAATGGCAAACGGTATATGTGCTGCCCAATCAACGAATACCGCTTTGCATGCTGCGACGACAGATGCTTATACCGTAACAGTGCAGTCGCGTCCAAATATTTGGCCTACGCGTTGACAACAACGGCAGCCAACAACAACAACAGCAGCGCAGCAGGTGTAGCGGCTCTCCTGCGTCGCGTCGTCGCAGCGATCAACAGCAAAGCACATCTCTGCTGCAGCAACCGGCATGATGCGCTTGCGCTCTGCGCTCTCACGCTCTGGCGCTCTCTCTTTTAAGCGCTCGGCGCAATGCTGGCTCTCTTCAGCGCTCTCTACCCAGCTGCTGCGAGCTCATGCGGCATGGGCTATGACAGGCCAAGTGAGAAGATAAATTTCTATGATGAATTTCTAAGGTGTTATAAGTAGCTGCTGTGAATTATAATTAAATACTTATAATTATAGTTTTTGAGTTGCTAATTGAATTAAAACCAATCAATTTACAATAAATTTGCCATCATGTTGTGCTTATGCTGCCCTGGCTAGGGTATCTGTGTAGCTGCTCTTGAAACGTTCTCATTGGTTCTGCTTTGACGTCTGGGTGCTGCTGTCGACGCGTCGCTGCTACTGCGACGTACTGTGGCTGCTGTTGCCGTTGGCTGCGCTTAGTCTGCCGTTGTGCGTCGTTGACGTCGCCTCGACGTAGTTTAGCTGTATTTGTGAACCGTTCTAAATTTAGTTGGGATACGCAGAGGACGCGAGGGGCGCATTAAATGCGGACGCCGTCGTCGACGTCGACGTAAATTCTGTGTTCACTTCATTAAAATATCGTTTATTTTCGGTAATTCGCTTTTACATAACGCACACGCGTAAATTAATATTCAAATTGGACTAGTTTTTTGTTATTTATCTCATATTTTTTTTGGTTTTTATTAATTATTGTGCTTGTGTCAAATGTGCGAAGAAACAACAACAAAACGCAGTGTGATCTAAATCTTAATTTATATTATTCATTTTCGCTTTGATTAATAATGGTTCCCGCACCTGTGACAGTCTGCGAAATCAATGGATTTTCGATAGAGCAAAACATATTGCCAGCCCATAACAATTGTTATTATCTATGGTGACTGCTGCACATTACCGTTACAAGAACACTTGTATTTACAAATCAAAACATGTTCTCAGCTCTATAGATATAGCCCATAAGTGCCGCCCATGTTCGCCGACCTTCAGAGCGCACAGAACTTGAGCTTGTGAGAGATGCGCCACAAAAACGAGAGCCGAAGGGGAAAAAAAAAACATTGAACATATTTTGATGATGGGCGAACGTGTGACAAATTACAAGATCTGTATCTTGTGCAACTGCAACAGATTTAGATACAATTGTATCTTTTAGTCGTTACGTGGCTTTTACGCACTGCACTTTCCGTGGGATGTTTTTTTGTTGTTTTGTTTTCTTTTCTGTTTTTCTTTTTCGGCAGCCAAATGCATTTTATGATGATCCACATCTTTTATTTTCCAAATGAAAATCTAAACATTTCGAGTTCTTGAAATTGTGCCAATTATTTTGTTTCACTTTCGGCCAAAATAGAACACAATAAAACGGTAGCAGTTTCATGGTATTTAGGCGCTCTATCTCACATAGTTCTCATTTTCATGGATCTAGATATAAATGTATATGTATGGATGTTTTTTTGTTGTAGCCATCATTTCGCCATCATTTCGCTGTCGACCCTATTTAGCATAAGCAGCGAGGCCCTTCGATGTTCTAGTCATCAATTTATGTAGCGCCGTAACCGTTAGTTAATTCTTTGTGACCGGACCAACAAGCATTGTTAATTAGTCGCCTCTTTATTTGATTCACTCGCTATCTCTCTCGCTCTCTCACCCGTCTCTCTGTCTCGCTCTTTTTCCAAACGAAACAACAACAAATTTAGACAAGCGGCAACATCGAATGACAGCGACATAAATCCAACATGCATAGTTCTCGATCGAACAAAAGACAAACAACAACAACAGCAACAACAACAACACGGAACAACATGAATAGAAAAACTCGCAACATTCCAATGGGTCAAGCAAGGCATAAGCCGTCCATCCAATTGGAATCAAAATACAACTGCAGCCAATGCTGCCCATTTTCTAAAAAAGCAAAATCAATTGTCATTAGGGCGTGCGAGAGGGAGAGAGAGGGCATGAGAGTGAGAGTGCGAGTGCGAGTGGACTGAGGTGAGAAGTGCAATTGTCACATAGCGCAATCAGCTTTTGTCTGCCGGCCAACGCTGACATTTGCCGATTGCTATGCGCCAGTCGATGTCATTGACACCGCGCCCGATTGTAAATTGTTGAAAACTTTACAACAGCCATGATTGAACCCGCCGTTGAACTGCCCTGTCGCTGAGGTTAATTATGTTAAGTGACGCACATCCCATGTTTGTTACAATTCATAAACAATTTTCGCATGGCTTAGATTGACTTAGAGCTAAAAAAAAATTTCCGGCACGAAACATGTGATACGAAATCTGATGTACGTTCGTACACTTAGTCACTGCAGATCTCTGGCTCTCTAGCTGATGCTACATATATTTTATTCTTTTCTGCCAGATAAAGATAAAGCTGGCAATCTCGTTCGCAATCTGGAGCTAATCAGTTGGCTTATATAAGAGACTCGACTCCTATCGCCCACCAAATATACATATTCATGCATATCTCTCGCTCTCTCTCTCTCTCTCTCTTTCTCTGTTTCTCCTTATATCTCGTTTTGGACAGTTTAAGTGCTAGACAAACACGTCCTATAACCGCTGGCCGACTATCAAGAATGTTTCGATATAAGAATTCTTTCTGAAATAGCTAAATGAACTGCCGATTCGGAGTGTTATGACATGGCCCCCACACACTCACACAGAGACAGCGACACCAACACCTATTATCATATTGTGCAAATAATGCGAATTTCGAGAGACAGCAAAAACAATTAAATATACCTCATTAGGCGAACATTTCACATTGTGATCGTCCCGCCCGACCTTTCGCGTTTGTCGCAACATTTTTGCGAGATAAGTTGCAAAAATATTTGCTTAAGTGAAACAGAAAGTGCCGCAGACCGAATTCACTTCAGAAACAGGCCGACTCTATATGTATATACATATATATAGTATTTAAATGTGCATGTTGTACTCTGCAATATTTGACAATATACATATACATATATTTATACATATCTGTTTCTTCACATTCATTCACGGCTAGCAAAAGAATTTTGCATAAAAACTTTTTCTATTCGAGAAGTACATCGATTTCTCTTTTGTTTTACGCTTCCTCTTAATTTCAACATTTACTTGTGGAATTAAAGAATTTTGTATTACACATCAGTACATCTGTATACATCGAGAGAGAGAGAGAGAGCTTTCGTAGATCAATCGTTGACTAAAATATCTTTCGAAATTAACTTAACAATTAACTTAAATTTCTCTTCATTCTTAGCATTTCAACTAATTTCCACATTTGATTGTGGAATATATAGAACTTTTGTTTATCAATGTTTTACTATTTGTGTCTTTAATTTATTTTCCATACTCACTTATGGAATTATATATACAAAACTTTAGTGTGTGATTTTCGAGCACAACTTAAAAAAAAAAGTGAATTTCTCTTCTCGCATTCCACGCATTTTTCCTCAATTACTTGTGGAATTAACTATAACTATCTATGACTGGATTACTATTACGGAACTAACTGCCTAGAGCTCTTTGCTTAAAGCTAATTTCCTATTAATTATCATTATATTCCATTATTCAATTCTATTGTTAATCCTTAGGCGAAAATTCCTAATCAAATTTTATATAAGGTTACTGGCTTGGACTTAACAGGTCAAAAGAAAAACCTTATATATATTTATTTAGTTTTATATAAATATAAATATATAGATTATATATGGCTTTTCTGAATATATCTTTAGCAACAATTTGTTTATGGTGCGAACACTTATTGAGATAAATAGAGCGCATCGTACCGAAACTCAAAGATGCAAAACCAGAGAAGAAACCTAGAGAAATTTGAAAAACTCTTGAGTTCTCTTCCAGATGAGATAAAGTGTATAGAACGTGTCTCTTTCCTTTCCATTTTAAATAGCAGATAAATTTCGAAATTTCAGAAATTAACTTAAGCAAAAAGATTGTCACACAGAGTATGCACAGATATAGAGTATTTTTTGATAGAACTCAAGTAGAGTTAGCTGAATTATTATGATTTTCTACAAAACCCAAACACATCAATTAGAATTACTTGATTCCTCGTATGACAGATTGTCATAACTCTCTAAAGTTCATTTGTTAAGTAAATCTTAGCGTTGTCAGCCATCGATGGCTCTACATATACTATTTCCAGTTGAAATGGGGCGAACTGGGGCGTGCTGTGGCATAGTTTCCTAATGATCTAATGATCTCAACGATCTAATTTTGGAAATGGGCTTCTGGAAACTGTGCGTCTAACAAAGAAAACATTAGTGTGCCATGGGTTCACTTAGTTTTATCTCGATATATTCAAACATACACACATGTATGTATGTATGTCTGTATGTATATGTAGCTATGTCACAGTAGTCCATTTTTCAGCTGTCAATCAGTTTTGGAATGCAACATCTAGTCGAATTCTTGGCCTTTTCGCTTTCAGTTTACTGTAAATTTAGTTCATATTTAATGTACGAGATTTGGTAAAAAGCTAAATTGAAATTATCCATTAAACAAATTCCAGTAAAGTTTTCCAAATTTGAAGAACGTTAGCAGATGCACAAAATGGTAAATCCAAACTCATTTATTCAAGCTAAACTAAACTAAACTAAGCTAAGCTAAGCTAAACGGCTAAGCGAATTGAAACCAGAAACCACAAAGCAGCGCGTAAAAGAGCGCTGTTAACTAACAGAGTGCGCAGTCGAGTGTAGCCAGGCTGTTGTTGTTGTTGCTTAACATGGCTGCAAGTGAGGGACGTTCGCTTCAGGCGGTGACCTTGGCACTGGCCACGCCCACAAATTGTGGCTATTTATTAAGCATAAATTGCCCACACAGTGGGTGGGGGCAATTGGGCTAAAAGGGGATGCCGCAAGGATTTTCAATTGGCAAGTGTTGTTGTTGCTGCAGTTGCAGTTGTAGTTGCTCCTCTGGTTGCAATTGCAATCGCGCTTATTTATAGCCGAGCGAAGTGCAGTGCCTGCGGCTAGCCGCGACTCCACTGATTGTTTTCAGATGATTCTCTTCCCATTTCATTTTAGTTTTCTGCTTCTTTTCATCCGTCTGGCAATAATTTATGTTATTTGTCTTTAAAGCCCGTACCCGAGCTTGGGCTCGCATGATTGCGGGGTTTCGCTTGCAGCGGCCACTCGATGCGCCCCGTGCAATTAGCCTCTGCCACTGTAAAGTCGCTGCTGCAACTTCAGCAGGTTCATGCGGCTGCCTCAAGTGGCCCTTCGTCTTGTTGGCCAACTCAGAGGGCGAGAGCAAAACCTTTGACTGTGACTCCAGCTGCGGCTAAGGCCGACTTTAGCTCAGATATGGGCCCTGTTCATTAGCTCAATTGTTTGCTCACTTGTCACACTCCAGTTCAAGTTGCACTCCATTAGCCAGATACGTGCCACATCAGTGCTTTGCGCTCACAGCATTTCTCTCCATTAACCCTTCTTCCATCAGCAGCTGGCTGAAGCTGGCGAAAGGCGACATCCCAGACTTGGACTAATACCAGACGAGAACTACAAGACTTTGCTCTGTTTATCAACTTATCTATCTGTACATAAACAAGTGAGCATGAACGACTGCTCAATATCCGCTTACTATTAGCACAGGCTAAACATGTGGAAGATATGCAATTATATATACATAGATAAGGGATGTATGTTAGAAACAAGATGTTCTTATATGTGTTCATGTATATAATATATGTATATAAAAGTTATACACACATATACCTACATACATATGTAAATATGTATGTGCCTAGAACTCTATAGGTACAATATATAGTCTTTCTGTCCTTCATAAACTTGTCTTTCCCTAGTATAAATTGACTTCCTTCCACTTTCATTAGAAATGAAAGAATATTCAACATTTCTATGTATATTCTACTCCACTCTCTATATGTACATACATATGTATGTATGTATATTTTTGTTTATATGTATGTATTACAAAGAATTTATATGTATAGAGTACTCCTATTTAAATTAAGATATTACAGCTCTAATTATGTACATACATACATACATACATATACATATGTAGCACTCAAATATGGTATATATTGGCCATTTCATATGTACGTATGTAGATCAATCTTTGTTAATTTGTCTAGACTCAAATTTATTATGCTATATCATGTAATTTTCACCGCTATATTTCAAGCATATACGTTATATGTTTATACTCTATATACAATTCTGTCGAAAACTTCTTATAACTTTAATCATACACACATACATATATACTTCAAAAATTTCCAATCCGTTATAAGCGATTTGCACTTTCGAAACCTGGAAGACTGTTCCATGTATTGGAATTTCCATGAAAAATGAAACTTCTCTGACTTTCTTAGATAAGCTTCAAATATCAGGGCATTCACTAGTTGAGCTAAATTTTCCAACATGCGTTCACGTGTTCTCTTTGCAAATTACAAATGCAATTAGCTTTAACAGCAACTATAACAACAATGCAAGTCAACAACAGCAGCAGCAACAACAACAACACCAACAACAACACCAAGAGCAACAACAGTAATATCAACAATAGCAAAATGTAATTAAATTGTTTAACTTACTACGGTTTCGCTTGTTGGCATCATAGAATAGAAATCGCAAAAGCGTTAACTGTTGCAAGCAGAGCGCAATTAATAACCAGATAAACCCGAACCCGTACCCGAACCCGAACCCGAGTCCGAACTCGAGCCCAAGCCCGTATCTAGGCACCTTAAGTCGATATTCACTTACAGTGAATGGCACAAATACACACCGATCACATACATACATTGTACATACATATACGTATATGCATATGTATGTGTGCGTGTATTGAAATTTCATAATAGAAAATAGTGCAAAGCTCCATTAGCTACAGTTGCTTTTAAAGTTCGCATTTAATTGGCTGCTCTGCCTCGTCTCGCTCTTCCTCCACGCTTTCCACCCACTTTCCATTGTAAGCTTGATGCAGCCACATGCATACATACATGCATATGTATAAACATAAATACATACATACGTATGTATGTATTTATCTGTAAATACAGTCATATATGCAAACAAATATGCATGCATGCCTATCTATACGTGTGTTTAAGCGCACGTACAGCTATACACTGGGCGAAATTATATTAAATAGTTAAAAATGCCATCAAATATCAGCCCTAACAGCTTTTCAACATACATACATATGTATGTACATATACATATATGCATAGGTATATATATATATACATACAAACATAAATACATATTTGATGTAACTGAACTCAATTAACAAATTTGAAATTCTTCTCAGTGTATCGTTTAGCGAATGATAGAACTAGCAGACTGCTTGATGGCGTGCTTGGTCTTAGCACGTAGCTTACATAGATATGTACATATGTATGTACATAAATATTCATACATATGTATGTATGTAGATAGCATGTAAATTAAAAATACGTATGTTTTTAAGTAACAGTAAAATTTGTTTTACTTACAGTTGCATTTCGATCAAATTAATATGCATAAATAGTACATACATACATACATACATACATAGTACATCTGAAATAAATTCTATTAAAAATATGCTGGTATGCAGAGCATACGATAGTCGTATAAGCTGAGTTTCGCGTCCTCGCCTAACTGGAAAGTAAATAGTTCATAAATAAATTATTTTCAATAATTACCAACACAACTGCAAGCAAAATCAATGAATCGAACGAAAATGGCACAAAGAACAAGCAATTTTCGGTTGCTAATAATGTGCAGCCCAAATATACCCTGTAGCTATACATATACCAATTCATGTAAATACATACAGATACATACATATATTTATGAGTATATGTATGCATGCGTATAGGATAATAATATATCATATGCAGGATTATTTTTTTTACGTTTTATTCATTTGATTCATTTGATGAATAGGGTATAAAAGCCATAATTCGGTAGCATAACAAAGAATATGTTCCAATACATGCATACATATGTATGTATGTATGTATGCGTGTGTGGCATAGCTGTGTATGAGTTCTTTATGTCGATGCTTAAGAAGCAAAATAGAGAAACGCAGAAGACGGACGCGTCGCTGAGGGCGTCGCAGTTGCTGTCAATTTCGATGCCAACGCGGCGATTCTTGACAAAACAAACGCACATCACTGTTTAGCTGTGGTCTTCCTCTGCCTGCTCCGCTGCCTCTGCCGATGTTTTTTTTTTTTGCCTTCGCCTCTGCCTCTTCTTTATGCTTCCACACCAATTCTTAATGCACTCTTTGACTGTCCGCTGTCGCTGCCTTCATCGCCGTGGATCAATAAACAAACAGTTTTGTAATCTCTACCTGCACTAAAAGTGGAGCAAAAGAGCATTGATAGAGGGGGGTCGGGCACGGCGGGTCGCCATGTCCGAACTGAGTATTTAGTTGTGTGTGTGTGTACATGAATACATACATATGCATGTAAGCCTTACAGCATAGGCAGGGGTCAAATAATGCAACACTTGCTTGTTAGAAAGAGAGCGAAAGTGCGTATGTGTCTCTTTTATTGTTCTTTTTTGACTGCAGCTGATTCTTATGTTTCGCTTGCTCTTTCCCCCTTTACCAATTCTTTATTAGTGTGTGTGTGTGTGTTTGAACATGTATGTATGTATGTATATTTAGGTGAGCGTCGGCCTAGCGTTGTTCGCGTTTTATGTTTTATGAGCATAGGGTATTTCGAGCATATAAGTTGAATGCGATTAATTAAATCTAGCAGCTCAATTCTAAATGTATTATATATGCTTTGTGAGCTAGCTTATTATACAGTTATCTTAATGTCTTCATTAATATATATGTACCTATATACTGGTCAGTGCCACTGTATTCTTATCGCTTAAAGGGTGTAGAGGAGTCGTGCTGCTTTTCGAAGTCAGCCCAAGTTGCCTGCAACAACAACAATGTGAAAAAAAGAACCTTCATCATTTGTGTTTATTCTTTTGCTTTGGCTTCCTTCGGCTCCGACGTTTCTCCACTTCGCCTTGCTGTCGCTTGCTTGTGCTTGTGCACTTGCCGCCTGTTCCAGTTGCGTTCTCCACTCTCAGTTTTTCGACAATTAGCGGTGCGCACGCAATGTGAAACGCGCGTATGCGAGACTCGTGCAGTGCCGTTAGATCGAATTTGAATCGAAAGTCTAATCTAAAATATTTATTTGAATAATTCGCGCAGAACGATGAATCATTTGCGAGTGCATAAGTTTAAATTGGGTGGCAAGGACAATGCGGCTATGGCCGAAATTCCTTCCACTAATGCCTCCGTGGACAACAACAACAGTCTCAATAATAACAACAACCACAACAACAACAACAATAATAATGGAAACAGTGCAAAGGGATTTCTCACACGCATCAAGCGGTACTCAGTGCTCGGCAATAAGCTCGGCCGCCGCCACTTGGGCAGCATGACCTTGCCGGGTGGTGGCGGCTCTGGCAAAGATCGTTCCGGCTCGCCGGGCAAACTGGCCACCGGCAGCTACAATATGACCGGCAGCAACTCCGAGGATCATCGCCTGGAGATCGGGGCACCCATTCTCATATCGACCACAACCCTGGACACCGATCGCTTCGGTGTGACCGAGGCGCGGCTCAAGCAGATCGGCGGTGGCATAGCCAAGACATCCTCCATCGTGCGCACCCTGACGCCGCGCAGCTCCGACGAGGAGGAGTTTGTGGATGCGTGCGGCACGCCGCAGGCGGATCATCACTCAGCCGGCGATGGCATCGACATTGATCATTTTGAGACACCGACGCATCAGCCCGAGCACAAGCTGTCGCCGCCGCCCACACCACCACCGCCACCACCACAATCAGCACCAGCACCAGCAACACCAGCACCACCAGCAGTAGCGGCAGCAGCGGCACCACCACCATCCGCAGGAGCAGCGGCAGTTGCTGTGGAGCCGCCCCTCCGATGTCCGCGCATTGCCCGCCAACAGCAATCGCAATCAGTGCAGAACCTGCATCGCTCCGAACTGAAAGTCTATTTACACAAGTCGCCGTCGATGACGCTGGACCTGAACATGACGGCGCCGCCGCAGCTGGGCCTCAATCTGCCCGAGCTGCCGGAGCTGTATGGCGCCAGCGAGCTGAGCCTGGCGGCCAGCGAGAACAAGGAGAACCACAGCACACCGCAGCGCGAGCAGCGAGGGACTCAGACGCCCGAGCCGAGCCGATATATGGCTGGCTTCAATAGCATTGACTCCTTGCAGCGGTCGACGGCGCAGCAGGGCTCCAAACAGAGCTTGGGCAGCTGCCGCAGCAGCCGGAGTCGCAGCCGCAGCAGAAGCAGAAGCCTGTTGAGCAACAGCCAGATCAGCATCACGGATGAATTTGACTTCGATCTCAAGTCCGTTAGCTATACGAGCCTGAATGCCCAAAATCTGTTCGTGTCGATTGACGAGCTGCAGGAGATAACCAGGCAAATCAACGAGACGGAGGACTTCAATCGGGAAATCGATCTGGAGTACTGCACGCATCGGGATCAGCTGCGTCCCAATGAGCGGCGCATCACACTGCTGAAGAACAAGAACCAGCGCCTGATCAGCTTCAATCACAACAAGGAGAAGCTGCGCAAGGGCTGGCACGGCATGAAGCACTGGCTGGGCGAGGAGAGTACCAAGCTCAAGGAGGTGGTGCGTCAGCAAACGCCACTGAAGCGCGTGGCCCAATCTAAGGTCAATCTCAATCAGTCCACGGCCAGTCGCCAGTCGATGTCGCCGGATCGCAGCCGTGACATGACCGAGAGCTGTGAGGATGTCACCGAGCGCACCGACTATGATCCTTCGCTGTCGCATAATCCCAGTGAGGAGGACTTGTCGCCGAATGCCAAACGGTTCAAAGACGAGGTACAGCTAGAGCGGCTAAAGCATTGTTTGGTCCACATTCGCGGCTAAATAAATAATTGATACCACATATATATTTATACTAAACAATCATACTCATAGATCTCTCTCTTTCTCTGTTTCTTTCTCCCTCTCTATCTCTGCTTCTTCCTCTCTCATAGGGGCAAAACGGCTTCGAGGAACTGCGACGCTATGTCAAACAGGGCGGCGACTTCAGCAAAGAGCTTATATTTGTTCTGCAAGAGCGGTGAGTAATGCCGAAGGAAATCAACTCAATGATAATATTAAAGACCTCTATTGAAGAGTTAGTTTTTATACTCAGGGAAGCACACCTCCGTTTATGTGAACGAGCTAATCTCTTAAACCACAAAAGCTAGAGATTTGAAATTTTATATGTATATTCGTTAATGCTATAGGTAGTACGAGCGGGTTAATTTTTTTTCATAAGTCATCCCATTGGCTTTTTATCGATAATGTTCGATAATTTTACTGGGTTTTTTTAGAACAACTTGAATACCGTTAGAGCTAGAGATTTCAAATTCACTGTGTAGATCCGTGTAATGAATGCTAAGATTTAGCAATTTTGTAGAATTTTTATACCACGCCCCTACGCCCCAAAATTGGAAAAAATCATATTTCAAATGCTACAGACTTGCGTTCAAATACACAAATTTAAATATTATCAGAAAGTTTGATTTAGAAAGTCTATATTGAATAAATTGATTCAATAGTTGAGTTCCCATGGTGCAGCTCAGTTAGGATCTCTTTACTGGAACACTCTTAACGCAACAGCTCTTCCAGATAATAATAATTGTTACGTTTCTCTTCTTCTACTCCATGCATGTGTATGCAGTGCCGACTCGGAGCTGATCTATTCCAAGTCGCTCTCGAAGTTGGCCAACAAGCTGAACAAAGCTGGTCGAGAGATTCCTGGCAGCGTGGCGGATGCCTGGCGTGGTGTCGCTACAGAAATGGAAAGTCGCAGCGACATCCATCGCCAGCTGGCAGTCTCGCTGACCGATGAGCTGGTGAAGCCGCTGAAGACAGTCGTGGACAATCACCACAAGACACGCAAAGCGGTAAGTGCTGCTAGCTAAGCCCTTAACGATCCACGAATCTAATCGGAGCTCGTTTGAGCAGGTCGAGAGCAATGTGGACAAGGCGGCCCGTGTGCTGAGCGAGTGGCGTGCGAGCGAGGCGAAGGCCAAGAAGGCCTCGCACACGGCCGCCCGGGAGAACGAGAAGCTGCAGGATGCGATGCTGGACGTGCGCATACAGAAGTCACCGTCGATAGCGCTGCTGCATCAGGGCCCCAACAAGCTGGCCGCCGAGAAGGAGCTGAAGTCGGCCGAGAAGGACTGCGCCAAGCTGGACAACAAGCGCAAGAAGGCCGAGGAGGCGGTCAAGCGGGCGGACGTCGAGTACTACACGCTCTGTGTGCGCGCCGAGCGTGCCCGGGTCGACTGGGAGATGGCCGTGCTGCGCGGCTCCTCGCAGCTGCAGAGCAGCGAACAGCATCGCGTGGGCAACATGCACAACTTTGTGCAGCAATACGCTCGCCTCATCAACGACATGAATCCCATTCTGGGCAGCCTGACGAACAATCTGCAGCAGCAGCTGGACGCCTGCAACGTGGCCAAGGATATGCAAGTGGTGCGCAACATACGCCGCAACTCGGAGGGGCCCAGCGAGCAGCTACTCCCGGACTTTTACTGTGAGCACACAACGCTGGCCATGAACCGGGAGCGGCGCAAGCACTCGCTGATCAAACTGCTGCAGCTGGTCAAAACGGACTTGGAGCGCGAACGCCGCTCCCGCGACGGACTGCGTGGCCTGTCCCAGTCGCTCAACAATCAGGAGCATCAGAATATTACCGACAAGCTCTACCACGTAAGCTCCATCGACTGCAGCTCAGGCCATGTTGTGACTCATTCCGATTTCCCTTTAGATACGCTCGATGCTGACCTATTTGGAAGGAGCACGCTTGAAGCTGCATACAGCGCTGCTGGAGCTGGATCACAAGCCGCGCACAACGCATCCGCTGGCCCAGCACATACAGGTGAGCCAAGAAAAAGAGATCTATATAGAAGATATATATATTTGTACAAATATTAAAATATGTATATTCACTATTTAGATAACTCGCGATCGCACTGGCCTGCAGCAGAGCATCCTGAAGGTGCCCAACTGGATGAAGAACAACGAGAAGACGCAGCAGACGAATGCATTGTTGTCGCAGGACACTGGCGATGGCGGCGTTGCCGGCGACCAGGATGACTATGCGCAGTTGCAGGCGCAGACAAACAGCTCCTGTGCGAACATTAGCGTGGTGGCCGCGCCCACCTCGGCGCTGCTGAAGCACTTCAATCGTAGCAAGAGCAACATTGAGAACTTTACCAGCCAACCAAAGATAATCTCGACAACCAATGCATCGCTGGCGGCGACAACTCTAAATGCAGCGGCGGTTGGCGGCGGCAGGTCCAAGACGCTGAGCAGTGGCCAGACGAACGGACGCACTGACGATCGCGGGCAGGCAGACGGCGGCTCCAATCAGCAGGACTCGGACTTTGATGAGTTTAGTTCGCAGGACGAGGACGAGGGCGACGGCGACGGCGAGGGCGAGGCCGAGCCGCAATCGATCCAGAATTTCTATCAAAACACACAGGAGGTGCAAAGCTCGTCGATGAGCTCCCAGGGCGCCAATAGCAATTTAACCAGCGTCAGCTCCAAGGATGGCGGCCAGTGCCAGGTGCTCGGTCGCTGCAAGGCCCTCTACAGCTACTCGCCGAAACTGTACGACGAGCTGGAGCTGACGCCCGGCGACATCATCGAGATCCATGCCAAACAGGACGACGGCTGGTGGCTGGGCGCGTTGCGCAATCAAATTGGCATCTTTCCGGCCACCTATGTGGAGGACTGTACCTAGCTACCGATCTATATAAGTCACATAGTTGTGTAAGAGTTTGTCTGACTGGAGACTTGAGTCTGTATGAGTGCGAGCGTGCGTGTGTGCGTGTGCGTGTGCGTGTGTGTGTGCCTGTAAGAGAGAATATGGGAGCGTGATAATGGAGGAAAGTCGAATTGTATTTGATATCGTTTACCTTCCTTTTTAATATACATACATCATATATCATATATATATTATATATCACATATATATTATATATCTTACAACGAGCTTTAAAGGTCTCTGCATTAAAATATCTAAATTTTAACAAAAGAAACACATTTTGTATTGGAATTATACTATTATTATTATTATTATTATTATTATTATAATTATTCGTAGTTCCCACTTTAGCCATTTCTCTTGCACACCTATTTGTGACTCCGTGTAGTCGTCGTTATAATTAAATATATTTTTTTTTTTTTGTTGATATACAAAGAGAAACTACTTACATATAAAATATACAAATTAATATATATATTAAATATAAACATGCAAAAAATATAACTATAGCCATGCAATGTTTTCCTTGGAGGTCTATATAGATGGGTTCCTGATAATACTAATGCAGTAGATCGGGAACTTTTAAGCGATAATCACAATATTTTGCAGACTATTTGAAACGATTGAGAAGTTGAGAGCTTAACGATCAGCCATATCCCGTATTATCGATAAAAATGCAGAAGAGGAACGGCGCAAAGGTCTCCTGTGGTACGGTCCCGACTTATGCTTCCTATATACATATAGCTGTCATTTGTGTCTTAGGATATTCGAAGCATTCTACTGCACATAAATAAGCTATTATCAGTAAATTCCTGAAATTTAAGAAAATGTTTATAGAATATATGAAATATATCTTCAGAGAACTACACCTTTCAGTTAAGGTAAGCCGTTATCAAATTTTCAATAAGCCCAAAAACAAAATATCTGGAATATTTCCTCATAAACTTCATCTCTCACTATGTATATATCCAAATACAAAAGACGTTCACGCATAGATATCTCTATTTATTTATATCATAGTATTGTATATTTCTTAAAAATCTACCAAAAATAATTGTAATTAAATATTTAAAATATCGCCGCCTTAGCATTTTAGGGAGCTGTACTACATTGATACTAGTTAGATTGTTTCAAAACAATTGCAATATTATGAAATTCTTGATGTGGTATATTATATATGGAGAATCTGTCTAGAGCTAGCATAAATGTTGACAGGCAAGCTGTGTGTATATATATAGATATACATAATTATAGATAGCAGAAGTTGTAGTTAAACGATTTTGCTGACTCAAGCAGGAGACGGAGCCAGCTCTGTGGACGAGTCACGTCTGGAGTGCGAATCGTTCGGAAGCATCTGTTTAGGTATTGTCGTAACTAATTGCCACTGGGAGTGACAAAACAAATGAACTTGTTTCATCAGCAGTGTTTGGGCTCAGCACCGAGCGACGACAGCGACAGCAGTGGCCATTAGACCTGGTTGCTCACCTCGCCAGGAGGCGGAGGGGGCGTTGCTGCTGCTGCTGCTGCTGCTGATGGTGCTGCTGCATTTGTGGCCGCATTGTCCAGGCAGCGCAGCTTCTGGTACATGTGAATGTAGTGGGCCTGCAGCTGCTTCTGGTAGCCGAGCACCTTGTCCTTCTCAGCGCACCATTGACGCTTCTCCAGCTCGAGATTGATGCGAAAATCGTCGAGCTTCTGCCGCAGCTTGGCAATGTCCTCGGCATAGGTGGTCGACTCCTCGATCAGTGTGTCGAGCGCCAGCTGCGCCGGCTGGCCCTGATCCAGCTGCAGTCGCTCCATGATGGCGTCCAGCTGCATGGGCCCGGCCGCCGCCTGCCTCGTATACTTGTGCGTCTTCTGGCAGATCTCGTTCAGGTTGTCCAGCTGCTGCTTGAGGCGCGTGTAGCGGCCGCACGGCTCCTCGCCGTACTCGTGCGCAATGGCCAGGTCGGAGAGTTCCTTGCGCAGCTTGGCCAGCTCGTTGGTGAGCGCACCAATCACCTGATCCTTCAGGGCGATGATCTTGTTCAGCTGCTGCAGCTGCTGCAGCTGCTCCTGCTCCTGCTCCGGATCCTTTTGCTGTTGCGCTTCCTTCGCCTGTTGCTTTGGTTGACTTTGGCATGTGGTTGTCTGACAGTTGTTGTTGTTGTTGTTATTATTATTATTATTATTGTTGTTGTTGTTGTTGTTGTGTCTCAGGCTGAGAATTGTATGATCCTTCATATTGATTTCAAGCTGGGAAGCATAGTAAACGATGATTAATAAAACCTATTGAATATCCGCTTCACTTCGACTCTTTCCGCCTTTCAAGAGGCATTTATTACGGCTCATTGACTCAGGCATTAGCATAATTTAATATTAGTTATTAACTACAACTCCATTGAGCTGGCAAAACCTGTTCTCCAAGCTAATCGTTTCGTTGACCTAGACTCTGGTGGTTCTCTCTGACTTCCATTGCGCCCCCCCCCCCCCCCCTCCCCCCACCTGCTGACTGACCTAACCCAAACTTGATTGAGTTTTGAGCGTTTTTTTGAAAGTGTCATAATTTGGTTACTTCTTAATTGAGCTCCGACAGTTATTTAGGCCTCAGCTCAAAGCCATTTTTAATTTGGTAGCTCTGCCTATGGGCCGTACTAGCTCCCCGTCTTTAGGTTCAAGCACGAATCCAAAGTCAAGTCGATACTAGCTTTATGAGGTGTAGCAAAAATATATAAGCATATACATATATGGACATATACATATTTCCTTGATCAGGACTAGAACGGGACTGCGGAACGAATGTTGTCATGTCCGTCCAGTCCTAGGGCAGGCAGGTCCTTTCTTCCGCCTATCCACGTATATCCATTCGCCGGCTTGTCTATCCGTTCGTCCATCTGACCGTCTGCCCATTCGTAAGTCCTACCATATGTATGTTCATTTGTCTGTCTCTCCATTGGTATGTTCTGACATTGCTCCAACCGTCTCACGTCCGCCCATCAGTCCATCCGTCCGTTCGTCGTATCGCCCGACTGACCATCTGTCCGTCGTATCATCCACCTGCTCGACCAATCTATAGTTTATTCGTTTATCTCTCTCTTGATAGTTCCATCCTTCCAGCTGTCTGTCCGTTTGTCTATCCACTCATCCGTCCGTACATCCTTCCATCTGTCTGTCCGTCCGTCCATCTGTTTATCCAACCATCCATCCGTCCATCCGTCTGTTTGTTTGTCTGAGTATTAGTCCTTGCTACCCTCTATCCGCCCGTCCATTCATTCATATGTCCGTCTGTCCAGCGAAAGTTCCATTTTATCTATTCCATCCGACTATCGGTTCGTCCGCTTGTCAGTCCATCCATCCATTCCGTCCGTCCGTCTGTTTATTCGTCAGACTATTAATCCATCCTACCACCTATCCGCCCGTCCATTCATTCCATTCATATGTCCGTCGATAGTTCCATCCGACTATCGTCCGCTTGTCAGTCCATCCGTCCGCTCTTTCGTCCGCCTGTTTGTCCGTCCTATCATTCATCCGTCCGTCTGTCTGTATTAAGCTATCCGTCCGTCCGTCCATTCGCAGCACTCTCGTAAACAACATCTTCATATATGAATACCATACGCAGTAAAATTGCATCGTCCCTTTCTGCACCCCTTCCAGGAAGGTTAACCTTTCCCAGAGCCCAATCCTCTCCAGCTTCTGCTTGGCACTCCAACAAGAGTGGGAGTTACCATTCCCCGCTCTGCATCGCTCGCTCTCGACTTACATGCGCCTCCTTCAGCTGCGTCTTGAGTAAAGCTATTTCGCCGTTGCGCTCGCACACCTTCCACTCGCTGTCCTCCAGCTGGACGCGCAGCGCCGATATCGTCTGGTGGGCCTCGTTCAGCTGCTGGTTGAGCTCCTGGGCGGAGCACTGCAGCTGCTGCTCGGCGTTCTTGAGGCACTTGTTGCTGGTGCGCGTCAGGTCCAGTTGCTGCTGCAGTTTCTGGAGCTGCTCCGATTGCCGCAGGCTGTGCTGCTTCAGCTGGAACTGCTGCAGGGCGAGGAGCTGCTCCATTTTCTTGAACTTCAGATGATACTCGCGCTGCTGGCTCTCGTAGAAGAGCTTCAGGCGCTGTGTCTCGTGCTCCCAGTAGACCTCCTTGTCCTAGAATAGAAACGAGACGAGACGCGAGACGCGAGATGCGAGATGCGCCAAGGATTAGTCAGGCTGTTGGGTTGGCCAGTTTGCTATTTAACCTTTTGGACTTTGAAAATTACTTTCTCATTCTGTTCCATTGCGTGTCGCAGATACGACAGCTCCGAGTCGCGGTCCTTGAGCGCCGCCTCCAGCTCCGAGATGCCCGAGTCCGACGGCGAGGGCGTCAGGTCACTGCCGCCAGTCAGGGCGTTGCCCTTGCTGTAAAATGAAGAGGTTAATCGGCTGTGGGGGCGTGGCCTGCTTCAGGGATTACGCACCTGCTGCCGCCATCTGGCCTATCGAGCCCGGACAGACACTCGAGGCCCAGGCTCAGACCCAGGCCCAGGCCCAGGCCAAGGCCGAGTCCATCCTCGTTGCTGCTGCGCTGCACCACTCGATGGCCGCGTCGACGCGCCGCCAAATGACGCAGATCCGTTGTGCCTGGCGAGAGTTGCAGCAGTTAGAGAAACTGTGGACATGCGCTAGAGGTGGTTCACTTACTTCCGAACTTGTGCTGGGTGGCTGCCGTTGAGGGCAGCGGTGCCAAGGAGGGTGTCGAGCCATAGCCGTACCGCTCGCCCGCCACCGACTGCTGCTGGGCGGATCCCTGCAATTGTTGTTGTTGCTGCTGCTGCTGCTGCTGCTGCTGCTGCTGCTGCTGCTGTTGCTGTTGCTGTTGCTGCTGCTGCTGCTGCTGCTCATGTTGCTGCTGTTGGGCGGCAATGCGATAGTCCGGCTCGAATGGTATCGGCTTGAAGGCAATCGGACGCAGAAAGTTGCCGGCACCGTTTGGCTGGAGCGAAAGGCAATCATCGATCAGTAAAAGCTGCGGCCCAGCCCCAGGGCGCACCCAGTGCCACAACAATGTCAAATGCCTCACCTGTTCTTTGGCCTCGCCCGCCAGCTGAGACTGCGACTGCGACTGCGACTGCGGCAGCGACTGCTGCTCGGTAATGGCCAGACGACTTCCGGCTGTGATGGGCGTGGTGCGGCGCAGCGTTGTTGGCGTCTGTTGGCCCAGCATCGCCGGCAGCGACTGCAGCGCATCCTCCGCGGCCTTGCCGTCGCCCAGCTCCCCGGCGCTGGCCACGCCACTGCGGCTCAGCTCGAACATTTGCCGGATGTTCTGGAACTTGCTGCGCATCTGCGGCCCGCTCAGCGTCTCGTCGTCCAGGTTGCTGTGGCTGCTGAACTTCTGGCTGAGGCGGCGCTGCTCCTGCCGCGACTTCAGGGTGCCCGTGTGCAGCGCCCCGTGCGGCGGCAGCGGCGAGCCCAGCGTCGTCTGGCCCATGCTGCTCAGGCTCGGCGTGCTGCGCAGCGGCAGCGGCGCATTCGTCTCCAGCGACACGGAACGCTTGTGTCCGCGCTTGCCCAGGCTGGGCAGGTTCAGGGCGGACCCAGTCGAACCAGCGCCGACGGCATGCGCCGGCAGCGCCATGTGCGTCGCCCCAGACATCCCGAAGCGGGCAGCTGCTGCAATCATGCAAGGAAAAGCATGCGGAAATCTTTAAAGTATATCTCATTTATATAGAAGATATAGTATATATAAGATATAGTTGAATAGATGAATGAATACTGTGAAGTCCGGCTATAACGGCACTTAAGTGACTGTCGTTATACCCGGAAGACACTTTACAAATATAATAAATAGAATAGAATAGTCGAAAGGTAATCTAAGCTCATGGAATATTTATCTCTCGAATCGAAAGCCTCAAGATCATTTTTGAATAGATCGAGCTGCAGCAGCAGATTTGCCAAAGTTTCATAGACCTGATAATATAAGCTATGTATCTAAAGTACATAAAGTAATATCCTAGGTGAAGCAATCGAAGTACTTATCTATAGGAAATCTATCTGAATATTTATAGAAACTATAGCAAATCTTGCTATGATTCTTTCTCTGCGCAATCAAGGCTTTATTCAGCCACTCAAATATCTTTACAATTCTATTTAATTTTTCAATCTCCAGATCGAATAGACAGGAAAATTTGTATAAATGCCAGATTTTATGCAGCTCTATTTCAATGGCTTATATAATCCAGAGAATTCGATTTCTTCTTACTTAGTTTTGCAAAGTTCTTATAATGCGGATTAATAGATTTTTGTGGAGAATAAAAAACCCAATTTTAAATGCGGATAATAATGTCATTATGATATGAATATTATTAATTAAATATTGTATAAATATATTAGAATATCCACCCATATCCATACATATATATAGTATTAAAGCCAACTCGAAGATCAAGTAGAGTTTCTGCTGCCAAGCAAATTGAACATAAATTGAATTTAGCTATTGCCTTTCTCTGTGATTCTCATGATTACGATTACAATTATTATTATTAACATATCTTTTGTATACTTGAATAATACTTTTATTTTATTTAGGCAAAAGAAAGGAGTAGGCGTGGGATCTTCTATATATCGTCTGGTGATCAGACTCTGGTTCGTTTGGTTATACATACATATATGTATGTATATGCGCATCGATCTGAGCGCCTTTGGGTGCTTAATGATGTATATCGCTACAATAGCAGATCAAGCGTGTTTCAAACAGTCAATAATTTCAACCATTTCGAACGACAATTATTAAATGATATTCTTTGGATCTGCAGAGCTAGAGTGCCCAAATTTCGTATCTAGTTTTATTATTATCATTTTATCATCGCTCATTTACTGTATATTATAATTAATGTGAAATTAAAAGTAACTTAAGAATGAAGCACTGGCAACTAGGGCATGCAGCTCGATCATGTTCGTACTTAAAACTTATCCAATTTTCGGAATATTATTCTTTAAATTAAAGTTTACTCAATTGTGATATGAGTTCCCTTTTGTTCCGGTATCCCACAGTCAGAATCATCTGCTGAGAACATCCGTGCAATACAGTGAGTATAGCAAATGCTATATGAAGTTATCTATTCCTGTGGGTATTTCCAAGTCGGAGACTCCCATCAAGCGAATATATTTCGTATTATGGCATATGTATATATTCTTTAGTCTGATTTATTGCTTAGCTGCGCTGTATTCCGCATGTGACTGTGTGTGTGTGTCTGTGTGTGTCTGTGTGGTCTACAAGCTTCTAGCATGATCCTCTGCCCGAGGCAGCTCGCACCGAGCTCTGCTTCCACGAGGCATTCAGGTTGCTGCTGCTAACGGCGTATACCGCTTTTTAAATATGCATTTTTATTGTCCAGTGCCACACACACATGGGCACACACACACACACACGCACGCACACACTGCTCCAACTCTTTCTGTGCTAAACATACGCACTTTCTCGTTTACGTTTACGTTTCGTTCCCAAGACCCGTCGACCCATATATTCCTACAACTATGTAAATATAGCGCCAACTATTTCTCTCTCTGGCATGGGCAACGCAACTTTATCGTTCCAGTGTCCACGCTGTGGTCTCCTTTTGGCCACTCTCCAGCGTCCAGTGTCGCCACCTCGGCTCACAACAAGTTTTGCCATGCGACAACATTTGGCAACAGGTGCTGGCAGGCCGACAGATCGACAGACAGACAGACAGACAGACAGGCCATGGCACCTTGAGGCCATAAAAGTATTTAGAATTTCAACCAAGGTTAGTTGGGTGTGTGAAACAGTCAACGACTATTAAATACCCTCCTTATAGATGTAGCTTATCTTGAATAGAAATATTTTATGAATTTATATAGATAATAATCAAGAAAGTTCTATAATTTGTTATCCACGCTTATTCTTACAGCATCTTCTGTCTAGAAACCCAAGAACTTGGAAAATAAATATGCATGCATGTATCTAGTTATATAATGTAGCATTGATGATCCATAAATGACCTGGAATACAGCAATAATACTACTAGAATTCGCAAATTTCTAATAATCCATTAAGAACCGTATATAGTTTATATGAATTTTTAATAATAGGCATTATGTATTCCATAGATGATAAAAGCCATTCAGCTCCATCACAATACTCATAATACCCTTCAAGTGGGCTAGCAGTATACAATGGAATATAAATCTGTGTCAGTTAGGGCAGGTTCTGTTATGGCCTTAAGTTTACTTAATGCCAATCAACACCATTGGCCAACAGTAAAGAATTCCTGCTAACGGCTTCCCATTGACGCTTATTATTAAATTTCCAGATAACTTTGCTTTAGCGCTTCCACGCACATCTCGAAGAATCTATTGAGTTTTCTGTTTTTCTGTGATTTATGATTTTAACCAGATTCAAGTTGTGGCTTTTATGTAACGGTCTGAGCCAATTAATTAGTTATAGAAGCAACGATTGGAAATTAACAGTAAGCATTCAGATATTCTGTATCTGTATCTGTATCTGTATCTGTATCTGTATCTGTATCTGTATCTGTATCTGTATCTGTATCTGTATCTGTATCTGTATCTGTATCTGTATCTGATATGTATCTGTATCTGTATCTGTATCTGTATCTGTATCTGTTACTGTATCTGTATCTGTATCTGTATCTTGTATCTGTTAATCTGTATCTGTATCTGTATCTGTATCTGTATCTGTATCGTATCTGTATCTGTATCTGTATCTGTATCTGTATCTGTATCTGTATCTGTATCTGTATCTGTATCTGTATCTGTATCTGTATCTGTATCTGTATCTGTATCTGTATCTGTATCTGTATCTGTATTGTATCTGTATCTGTATCTGTATCTGTATCTGTATCTGTATCTGTATCTGTATCTGTATCTGTATCTGTATCTGTATCTGTATCTGTATCTGTATCTGTATCTGTATCTGTATCTGTATCTGTATCTGTATCTGTATCTGTATCTGTATCTGTATCTGTATCTGTACTGTATCTGTATCTGTATCTGTATCTGTATCTGTATCTGTATCTGTATCTGTATCTGTATCTGTATCTGTATCTGTATCTGTATCTGTATCTGTATCTGTATCTGTATCTGTATCTGTATCTGTATCTGTATCTGTATCTGTATCTGTATCTGTATCTGTATCTGTATCTGTATCTGTATCTGTATCTGTATCTGTATCTGTATCTGTATCTGTATCTGTATCTGTATCTGTATCTGTATCTGTATCTGTATCTGTATCTGTATCTGTATCTGTATCTGTATCTGTATCTGTATCTGTATCTGTATCTGTATCTGTATCTGTATCTGTATCTGTATCTGTATCTGTATCTGTATCTGTATCTGTATCTGTATCTGTATCTGTATCTGTATCTGTATCTGTATCTGTATCTGTATCTGTATCTGTATCTGTATCTGTATCTGTATCTGTATCTCTCTTTATCTGTATATCTCTCTATCTGAGGGAGTATTAGAACAATATCTAATGTGTATCCAGATCTGTTTAATAACAAGTGAAATTGTGTCAACTATAAAATAGATGACAGTGGCATCCATATTCGGTTATGATCATGAAGCTGATGATGATGACGTCTATATATAGTATATATCTTCATATTTCCTGTTCTCTTTCTCTCCTCCTCTCTCCCTCCTCTTTCTCTCCCGCTTTGACCTGTTTTGCCAATCTATTTAGATAGCAGTCAAGTTATCTTTCGATATATCGAGCATTGACTGCGTTTCACGTAGATGAACTCTGCTTGACTTGACTTGACATCGTTTCATCATAATGCACATATAGAGAAATAAGTACAGCCCTGCATTAAGTACGTATTTCCTCAATTTGCTCAATGGCTGTGCGAGCTTCGACTGCTGCTGCACTAGGTCAAGAGAAGCCCAGCCCATAGGGCTTCTGTGAGAAACAGATTTCAGGGCAGGTCGAAATGTGAAAATAAATGAAACGCGACCGTAGAAACCAATGTGAATGGAAAAATACCTACACAAAAAAAATTGTAGAATAATTTGTTAAAATGTGGGCAGTGCCCAGCCTAGTGTTGCTCAAGAGCAAGCATTACAATGGGGCATAGGCGACTGTGTAATACGCGTTCACGATTCTATTATAATACTAATCTCTGCGCGAATGTGATCAGTACGGAGGCTCTTAGGATAAATCTAATATACTTCTATTCGCACGAATATGAATAAAGTCGAATAATTTTGTTCGTTGAAGCTTCGACAAGTCTATCAGGCGGACAAGATACTCTATGTTGCAGCCTGAACAACTCGAAAACTTCATTATGGACTATAAATACAACTCTATAACTAAGATAGATCATCGCTATATAGACGACTTTTTATTTCCAATTCCCAGTGCACAAAGCCAATATACTCTATTCTCTGCACTTGGATAAGAACTCTCTGCAATGGGCATAGACACTTATCAAACCCATATACTCTTCGCTGCACGCCCACGAACGAGTATGACAGCGCTTCAAGTTAAGCGCGCGCTTCATGAATGTGTGTGTATGTGTGTGTGTGTAGTTGGATAACAAACTCCATTGAGGCTCGTCCGTTGAGTAGCGGTTCGATTGAATTCAATGGAAATACGTGTCGATTGCGGCTCTCGGAATGCTTTCCACGTCGTCTTTAGCTGCGCCGTAGTTAATTGCATTGCAATTTTTGCAATTTCTAGATAGTCGACGGGGCCTGTACGAGTGCGAGTGCGAGTGCGAGTGCCAGAGACATGAATATTTCACAAGATGTGTTTCTACCATTTTCTTGTCTTGTCTGTATTTCAGTTTTTTTTTTTTGCTATTTTATTATTTTCGCATTTGCTATTTTGTTATGTGCTCGCTAAAACGCACTAAACCGGACCGTTCTCCATTGTGGACACGTAACGCCGCCGAGCGGGCCAATAAAAATCTGAGAAGACTTTTGTAGGCCCGGCTCAAACAATGCCGGCAACAAAGCGCCTGATCAGGCGACAACTTCAGTCGGCGTCGACGTCGGCGTCGTCAAACTGCCAATGTAATTTATGTACTTCTGCTGATGGTTTGTGAAACACACACACACACACACATACACTTGCAGTGTGCTCACACACATTAGCAGCTAACTGTTAGCTTGATGGCGATGCCAACGAATTGAAGTATCTGCAAAGTGTAGCTGCGTATCTGGCCCAAAACACAACTGAGAAAGAAACACAACTGTGAAAAATAAATGGTAAAAAGACCAAAACCAAAGCAGAAACAAAAACAAAAATCAAAACACAACAACAACAACAAGAATTATGAAAAACCTGTTCGCAAAATTTTGCCTGCCGGCTCGTTCTCCGTTGGCTTGATTTTTAGCTGTTTAGCTGTTTTTTTGTTATTGTTGTTGTTGTTTTGAAAGTTTCCATCAATGAAAGTCGCACAAGTCTGTCGGAGCAGCATTCAAATAGAATAAGAAATCATAAGCCGCGCACCTCAGATCCGCATCGTTCGGCTGCCATTCAATCCGAAATTCGCATTTGCATTCGATATCGAAAAGGTGTTTTGACCCTAAAAGTTGAAGTCGCCGTCAGTTCAGCTAAGATAGTGTGCGAAATGGGCATATTGGCTGGATGAGTGTGTGTGTGTGTGTGTGTGTGTGCCACGCCCACATTAAGCACTCAGGTGTGACCTCATTGTCGTATCGCACTAAATATGGCTAATATGACAGGAGAATGGAAGTTCCACAGTTGAGAAGCAACTGTGCGCTGCGCTCACAGTTTGGGAGTCATGCAAACTATAAGAAAGATCCTAAAAGAGTTTGCACAAATTTCTATAATATTTGACACTGCTTTGGCAAAAATTATGAGTCTCGAAGATCTCTTATAGATTGGCATAATATTATATTTAATATATCACATGTGATATCATAGTTCATATATATTCATATTGTATCTCTTTTTAACTAGAACACATCTTACAGCCAAGCTTCTTTAAATGCAAAAGTCTCAAAGATCTCTTATAGATTTGCATAATATAATATAGCAGGTGTGATATCATAGATCATATATATTTATATTACATTTCTTTTTAACTAGAACACATCTTACAGCTTCTTTAAATGAAAAAGTCTTAAAGATCTCTTATAGATTCGCATATAATAATATATATTACATGTGATATCATAGGTCATATATATTCATATTGTATTTCTTTCTAACTTTCAATTTTATGCTAGAGTTTGAATCTTAAACCTTTCCCAATGGAATCAATTATAGATGTCATATGGTAGCTTCTTTTTACACTTATATGGTTTGATTTATTGATAATATTTCATATTTCATCTTCTTTCAGCTACATTTAATTCTGCATCTGGGTCATTATGAATCTTGAAACTTAAGCTTGATCCAATGAAATAGTTCAAGCTTAAGTTTCAAGATCTCATCACATCTAGTTCTAAGCTCTTGCAATCCAAATTATTACAATTATCTCTTATAGATTTCTATTAATATTCATATATAACTTTAAGTTTTAATAATATTTCACATTTCATTTCTTTTCAGCTACACTCAAAACAATTCGAATCTAGAAACTCTATCGGTAAACTCTATCTACTGAATCTCACATTTTTCTATGCCTTCAGCAACAGGGTATAGTGCAGTGGGCTACAGCCGGTGCGAATTGCGCGTCAGGCGGCGCATTAGTAAATGCGTTGGCCATTGGAGCTGAAACGGGCAAAGTTAGTCACAGTCGCAGTCGCAGTCGCAGTCGCAGTCGCAGTCGCTGTCGACTGACCACGTCATCGTCGGTGGTCAGAGGACGGGCAGCGGCAGAGGACAAGGCAGCGGAGAGCTGGTCCCAAGCCAGCTGCCCCATCGCTTTTTCCCACGCTCACAGCCGCCGTCGTCGCAGTCGCAGTCGGAGCCTTATGCACACTGAGTATTAAACTAGCTTCGTTTGATTTGCGTTTTTCGTGCATTCGCACAGTGTGACAAATGCCATTTAAATTGATTCAAGCAAAAGTTTGTGAAATGCTAGAAATGTTTAGATTAAAGATAAACAGAAATCGAAGCGAACAAAAATAACGGACTTGCTGGGTAACAAAATATCATACATAGTGAATAAATTCAAGGAAAAATCTAAATACAAGTATATAAATAAATAAATGTATGTATACGTATATATGCATATAGATTTTGATCTCTGGGTGGTACCTAAAAGGTTTCAGATAGCTGTGACATCTTGACAATACTTGAAGGCGGCTATGTGACATAGAGTAAATAAAAAGACATATATACATAATATATATGTATGTTTGTGGTGTCAGCTTGATTTAGTCTCCATGTGTGTAAAATTGAGCTCATAGATAATAGAGCTTAAAACTATTTTAAAAAGGCACACAGCTATTTATTTACTTTATTTAATAATCTTTTTTTTTTTTTTTTTTTTTTTTGTAATCTGAAATTATATCTAAAAAACGTTCATTTCACTACTTGATACAATAATGAATATTTATTTTATAATATCATTAGATTGAGTATTATGATTACATTAGGCATTTGTAGATATTAGAATGTACCTAAAAAGTATATAAAAATGATGGAATCTACATTATTTTCCTTATTATTTATTTATTTATTTATGTACTGTTATCAAGAAATAATTCTAAATAACAATTTGTTAAGCCAGAGCGAAAAAGGCCTTCAGGCATTTTCCTTATTAAGTTGAATTTCTATGCCCATAAGATATATCCAAAGCTTCAACTGACAGAGTTTTTTTAGCGGTTTTTCTCTAGCGATCGGCATTTATGAAAATCTAAAGACCTAATAGAATCCTATTATAGGCAATTTTATTTTAATACTTTCCTTATAGGAGTACAAATAAAACTTGTGGAGCTTCCGAAAATGTTCCATAACTCAGATATTTCTAAACTTTCCTCTTGTAAAATATTTTAGCATAATAATAAAAATAAATTTAATAGTTTTTTTTTTTTTTTAACATATGTTTTCTTCTACACTTGTACCACTGTGCGCAGCGCTGTTCATTTAATTTTTTTGTTTTTTAGATTTTTTACTCATTTATTTATTTATTTTTTACTTTTTTTTTTGCATTGATATCTCAAAGTCCAAGCCAAAGCAAATGCCGCCAAGCGCTAGAGTTTGTTATTTATTGTTGATTGTGAATTTTTAATTGAATTCAGCGATTTTGAATTGGAGTTCTTGTTATTGTTATTATTATTATTATTGTTGTTGTTGTTGTTGCTTGCATAATAAACGCACCATAAAATACAATTAAACTACCTATAGTTTTTTATATATTATACATATACGTTTTGAAAGTAAATTTTAAAAAATAATTAAAGATAATTTTTTTTTTTTTATAATTACCTATTAAAACAAATTCGATTTACTTTCGAGAGATCCGCGAGCAGATACTACTCAAACTCACAGCTCGGGTATGCACAGTTGAAACGCATTTAAAGTAGCTATAAATAGCTAAAAAGTTAGCCGTAAACTAGATGAAATGCAGTTAATTTAATCTCAGCTCGATTTGCAGAAAATGCTAATTGGGTAGAGTCTGTGCAGTGCTCAAAGTAATGTTATCGATATACATACATATATCGATTTTGGAAAGACAAAATAAATCGGCTCAGCTCTAATCCATATATAGATCTTAATATTATTGTGTATATAATTGCTTCTTTAATATAGTTAACAAAGTATCAATGAAATCAATCATAGTATTGAGAATATCTTGAGGGAACTCAATTTAAGCAACTTTTATTGTGTGAGAAAGAAAAATATTAGTTTGAGAATATATGTAAATTTATGTTTAAAGGAACAATCAAATCATATTTTTATTCGTGACTGTGTGAAAAAAATTGCTAAAAAAGCTGACATGGGAAAATCCGATATTAGAATTTGCTTTCATACATTTCATACATTTGTATATGTACATACATATCTATCCATCTATCTATTTTCCCATCTATAATCTATTTATCCATCTATCTATATATCTATCTACTTATTCATCTATCTATCTAATCATCCATCTATCCATCCATCTATCTATCTGTCTATCTATCTATCTATCTATCTATCCATCTATTCAACTATCTATCCATCTATCTATCTATTTATCTATCTCTCTATCTATCTCTCTATCTATCTATTTATCTATCTATATATCTATCTATCCATCGATCTATTTATTTATCTATCTATCTATATTTCCATCTATAATATTCTTATCCATCTATCTATATTTCCATCTATAATATTCTTATCCATCTGTCTAACCATCTATCTATCCATCTATCCATCTACCTATCTATCTATCTATCTATCTATCCACCTATTTATATATCTATCCATCCATCTATCTATCTACCTATCTATCTATCTATCTATCTATCTCTCTATCTATCTATCCATCTATCTATCTATCTATCTATCTATCTATCTATCTATCTATCTATCCTCCTATTTATATATCTATTTATCCTTCTATCTATCCAAGTACATATATATCCATCTATCTACATATACATATATCTATCCATTCACCTATCTATCTATCTATCCATCTGTCTATCTATCTATCTATCTATCTATCTATCTATCTATCTATCTATCTATCCATCTGTCTATCTATCTATCTATCTGTCTATCTATCTATCTATCTATCCTCCTATCTATATATCTATCTATCTATCTATCTATCTATCCACCTATCTATATATCTATCCATCCATCGATCTATCTATCTATCTATCCTCCTATCTATATATCTATCTATCTATCTATCTATCTATCCACCTATCTATATATCTATGTCTACCGCATTGATTTGCATTCATCCAAGATACTAGCCACTGCTAGTCCAATTCAATGAGTATAGGGTATATACTAAGCTAGCATTGTGTAAGCGTGACGAAAGCAGAAACCACAATTAATGAAATAACTGCAGCAACAACAACAACAACAACAACAACAAGATCAACTTTAGCTAAACTTTTCTTTTAAATTATTTATTTATCGCTCTCTAGTTTTTACATGTTTTTTTTTTTTCTTCTGCTTTGATTTTCTTTTTCATTTAGACGCAATCAAAATGCATTTCAATTTCAGGTTTCGGTTTCGGTTTCAGTTTCGTTTCGTTTCGTTGCTTTGTTTCGATTTGGAAATCCGTTAATAAAATTTGACTTTCGTTTTGCATCAATCGATGATTGCAAAAGGTCAACAAAGAAGTTTCCGTCTCTCTCTCTGTGTGTGTGTGTGTGACGTCACAATGATACGCTTATGATTACGTTAATGTTGACAATTTTGTTGGCCATTAACAGTGGCAGCAGCTTGCCTAATTTATTTATACAAATATAAATTCATTTTGTATGCATCTCGTTGCCACATGTTCAACCCTGCCCCTCACTGCCCCCGCTGCCCCCTAGCCCCATTGGCCTGTTGCCCTGTTGGCATTTGGCAAGCTCATCTGCCACACACATCAATTGAGGCTGCTTATGAGCTTAAATGCAGTCGTTGCGCCACTTGCCTCCGCATTCCTCCAGCTGTAAACGGAATTCGAGACCGCCCAGCCGATTGACATTAATGCATGGGCATAAATAAAGCCATGGTGAAAAGCAGCCAACACATGCACACACACATACATGCACATATCTGTGATGGGTGTGGACAGTTCCAGTGACAGCCGCAAGTGGCCCAACAGCATCACGGCAGCAATGACCTTGGCTGGCTCAGAGCTGCGGCGGGGGCAGTTGGGGCTCGCGCTGGCTTCGATCTCTCGAATGGGAGTGGGCCAGCCAGACAGCCAGCCAGCCAGACATTGACATTTCCAATTGGCAACTGGAAACTGGAAACTGGGCGAATGTCAGTCAATGTCATCATCGACGACCTTTTACCCGGTGCAGCTAATCGTTGAAATTACCGTTAAATATCACTTTTAATGCGTTCAATTAGTTTAGCTGATCTCAGCGTGCGCACCAAGAACAGCGAGTGAACAAGCTAAACTATTTAAGCGCTTCCGCAATATATTAAAGCTCAGTTTCTAGCTAACCAAAATTGATTGAATATGATATACCCTAACTTTTGCTGGACTTTGTGCTAATCGGGATATACTTGGGAGGAATTTGTATTTTAATTTAAACGATTAGAGATCCAATCAATTAGAGTTTGTATCTGTGTAGCTTAAAGATATCTATTTTCGTTCTGATTTCTTAATTTAAACGAAATTTGTAATCTGTTCTTCATTATAAATAGAGCATATCTATCAGTACTCTGCTATCTGCATTAATAATGCTATCAAATATAATAAATCGATAAATATATTTTTATTAAGACATTTTTATGCATATGTATAATATTTATCAAAACTTTTTTTTATCTTTTAATAAGTTTCAGCTTCTTAAGTAAATCTCTTGTAAAGATTTTTAAAAATTCATTTTTTTCAGATAAAATATAGATTTTCTATTTCTTTTCATTTCACCAATATAAATATAATAATAAATATTTTCATATATCATTTTTATTAGAAAATATATTGCCAACGGCCTTTCAGATAGATTCGACCAAGACATCTTTAAGAAATATACGTATATTTTGCCTGAAGGCCTTTGTCGCTCTGGCTTAAAAATTGTGATTTAGATTTAATTCTTTGTAACAATAAATAAATAAATGCATTGTTTTTGACTAGATCTGGCATAAAACTTAAATACAATATATATTTATACATTTTCATATAATATAAAATATATATCTACAATGTATATTTAAATATTTTTCAATAAAATAACATAAATGATAATCTATGTTCTTCAGTGGGTTCAGTGGGTTTCTTGTAATACTCAAAATGGCATTGATTGCCAGAGTCTTTGACTGTTGGCTATGATAGATTGTAACGTACTTCCTTCTTATTTCCGCTTAGATTGATTATCTTTATTAATGATTCGCTCTCAGCTTGCGGAGCATTTAGAATTGGAAATGGTGCTACATTTGAATGGATACGATCATGCAGAAGCTCATGAGGCTGGCCAACATAACAGGGCTTCATTGAATGGCTATAGCCCACTGCTGTTTAACTGTTGCTGCTTTTGTTTCATTGTTGTCTACTCTGAGTGCTCAGCGCTCTGTGCTCTGTGCTCTGTGCTTTCGAAGCACTACAAGTACACCCACTGGCCAGCTGGAGCCCCATGTTGGGTCTATCTGGCTATCTGTGCATAACTGTTGGCAATAGCTTTTGTTTGCTTTTATTTCCATATGGGCAAAGCCCGAAACAATCAAGTGGCCCAAATTGATGCGGGCAACAATCACCGAAAATGTTGAAGTTTGGCAAAAACGTATAACAAGTGAGCGCTTCTCAGTGGCATCGGCGCAACTAGCAGATACCCTAGAATTTATTTGAAAGACAAATCTATTTTTTCTCTATGCATTTTACGGCATATTATCATCTAAATAACCTGTTTATCGTTATCAATTATCGATAACAGCAGTAGTAAATGATGGCAAACTGTGTATATATTGACTTTAATGCTAAAACTATATACAAAGCAACAAAAATAAATATTTTACCTAATATATCGATATTTCTAAAAGAAACATATTTATCGATATATTTGTAAAAGCATATTTTGTGTACCTCATATCTTCTACATAACTTTGAGCTGCTATTAGTGCTACTAAGCCGCCAACTAGATCAATATAAGCTGCCTGCATACGATAACAACCAATCGATATGCACTATATCGCTATCGATATCAAGACCAGGTTTGATATTGTTGAAAATAGTAACTATACTATAGAAAATGTTCTTGCTTAAGCTTATTAATACATGCTTATCGATAATGCGTTATCGATAACTTCACGAAAACGAAAACTCATCGCGATCAGTACAGGGTATAGCTGTCGATGTGAAGCACAATAGAATGCCTATATATAGTGCAAGGCACGTAGGCATGTAGGCCAGTTTAATGCCTCAATGGGTTTTATTTATAATACAAATGTATATCTATATATAAATAAACTCTTTTTTATAAATATGTATGTATGTCGTGGTTATTTTTTTTTTCTCTCTGTAATACTATTGTGGAAAACTATTGACCTTAAATTGTCGCAAACGCGTTGGCGTAATGAGCCCAAATTCTTGCCCATGACAGCAGATCGCAGCGACTGCTTAACGCAAATGAGCTGAAATTTATGCTTTTGACTGATTTTGGTACGAGTGTCTAAGAGCGCAGGAAGTCGGCATTACCTATAGCAGTAGTAGTTGTTGTTGTAGTTGTTGTAATTGTTGTTGCTGCTGCTAATGATGATGGCAATGACAGCTATATGACAGTTGCCAGGCATATGCAAATCCAGTTTCGGTCAATTGCAAGACTAATTAACAGATGCGAAAGGCCAGCAACAAGCGAGCGAGAGAGAGAGAGATAGGGTAATAATATCAGCTCAATATCCGGGCGACTGTGGGGCAATTAAATGACCAACGCTTGAATCGGCACAAGAGCAACAATTACGAATGCGGAGCAGGCAGCCGTGGCACATGCAACAAACGCTTTCACTGCCCATTGCCCCGCTGCTCCCCTTGTGCCCCGCTGCCGATCGCCAGCTGCAAACAAATCCTAGCCAAAGATCAGAGACTACTTTATAACGTGGGCGAGTGCTAGCTTTCCCACGTTGTTGCCGCTGCCTCTGCTGCTGCCTGCCGCTGCCTGCTGCTGCCATCGACTTGCTCTTGGGGCTTGGCCAGCCATTAGTCACGCTCAGTTTTGTTTATCTGGCGCGTCGCATTCGCCCGAAATCGCGCGGCGCATATAGACATTGGCCGTTGTCTTTGCCAAAGAATAAATAAACAATCGGAAATATGCTTGGCCAATGCTCATAGATGTTGCCATTGTGGCTTACACACACACGCACACACGCACGCACACACATATGTAGATATTCCCATTTCCCATCCAATTCCCGTTCACTTTCCAGCGGCTGATGCGCTGCTGCGCTGCTGCGCTGCTGCTGTGTGGCCCAAGGCTTATTATTATTGTTATTGCTGCTGCTGCCCCTGCTGCTCCTGCTGCTGCTGCTGCTGCTGGCGTTTGTTTGCATTAAGTCAGGCTAAGAGCCAAGTTTATGCCAACATCAGCAGCAAAATATTATATAAATAACAAAGACAACAACACGAAGATGCAGAAGAAGCAGCAAAGAAGAGCAACAAGTGCTCCACACACCAGATACCCTGTAAAAAGCCACAAATTCAAGTTGATATTGATAAACTGCAGCAGCTTGGCTCCACAGCTCATTCACTTCGCCTTGGCAGTCATCACAGCCCGTGTGCAGCGCGTACAGGGTATGGCCAGAGCACGTCTGTTGCCCTGTTGCTGCCGTCGCCGTGAGAGTTTTTCGGCTGATGCTGACGAACATTCAGCGCTCTTTGTTCTGTGTGCCAAGCGACATTTAAGCATTCAATTTGTTGCTAGACAACAAAATGTATATAAAGTTGTTGTTGTTGTTGCTCTTGGCATGGGAAGCACAGGCAAGGAAGTCTCAAGTCCAGTCAAGCTGGAGCCAACGCGCCAATCGAACCGTGACCAAAGCGCGCTCCATGCAATTTACAATTATTGCAAGCGGCTGCTGAAATTATGGGATGAAATGCCTGGAAATATAGCTGGAACTGGAACTGAAACTGGAGCTGGAAGTGGAAGTGAAGCTCAAGGCGGAATGAGAGCTGGAGCTAAGACCAGCCACTGAAGCTGGTGCTAGAGCTATAGCTGGATCCGACTTTCAGCTGGAGTTGAAGTTGAAGCTGGTACTGGAGTTAAAAACTAGAGCGGAGTAAGATGTAAGAGCTGGAACCCAAAATGGAGCTAAAAGCAACATTGGAAGCGGAATCATCAACTGAATTGAAGCTGGCAGAGGAGCTCGAACTGGAACTGAAAGAGGATCTAAAGGCGGAAAAGGAGCTGGAGGTAAGTCCAGCAGCTGAAACTGGGGCTAGAGCTCTAGCTGGAACTAGAGGTATAGCTGGATCCGACTTTCAGCTGGAGTTGAAGTCGAAGCTGGAACTGGAAGCTAAGAACTAGAGTGGAGCTGATGCTTACATCAGCTGGAACCCGGAATGGAGCTAAAAGCAACATTGGAAGCGGAATCATCAATTGCTGCTATCTTTAGTTGAAATGAAGCTGGAACTGGAGCTGGAGCTGGAACTGTAGCTGAAGCTGGAACTGGAAATGAAAGGGGAGCTCTTTTTAATTGAAAATAAGTTGCAGCTGAAGCTGGATCTGAACATAGAACTATAACTGAAACTGGAACTGGAACTGGAACTGGAACTGGAAATGGAACTCGAAGTGGAATGGGAGCTGAAGCTAAGGCCAGCAAGCTGATGCGCTGGAGCTAGAGCTATAGCTGGATCTGGCTATCAGCTGGAGTTGAGGTCGAAACTGGAGCTGAAAGCATCACTGGAGGCGAAATCATCAATTGCTATAATATTTAATTGAAATGAAGCTGGAACCGTAGCTAAAGCGACCACTGGAGCTGGAACAGAAGCTGAAAATTAAAGTTTATGATGCAGCTGAAGCTCAATTTCGACTTAGATAATGCTGCAGCTCGAGCTAGTGCTCAAACTGGAGATGTAACTGGAGCTGTAGCTGGTGATGAAACTGAAACAGGAGCTGAATCTGAAGTTGAAGCTAAAGGTGGAGCTACAGCTAAGAAATCAATAGCTATCTTGACTCTAAATAAAGTTGGAAATAAAGCTGGAACAGTAGACTGAAACTGCATAGCGCTACTGAAGCTGTAAGAGTTTAGAGTAGCTCAAGAATCAATCAGTATCTTTAGAGCAAGAAATACGACCCGTGGAACATTCTGAAATCATACTAACAGAAAATCTGAGAATTTATGACTCGATTTCTTTAATGTTTCGGCTTTACAGCCATGAATTGAGTTATTCAAGTTAGGAGATACGGGGAGAATATCTAAAAAAGCGAGCATGTATCCAAATGAGCTGAAATGGTCAATGTCATATCTCCATGTTGAGCTTAAAAAGCAAAAAACTATCGAGTACTATCGATATTATGCATATGATACGTGCTATTGAAATCAAGTAAAATAAGGAAAATATATTTGAGATATACCAAAAGTATAGATGTACAGCAGAAGAATAGACCCTGCGTCATTCGCCACGCCCCCTTCTGACTATTAGTTGCATATTTGCAAAAGTAAACTCCTTCCTATAAGTCATATACATATAATCTAATAGGTAAATTCATGAACTATGAATTGAACAAATCATTCCCTGCTTCAGCTTGGTACTTTCCGATTTTCGAATAGACAAATGCGCGAAATAATAGAAACCTTAAGACCCTGGCAATCTAGCTGGCTGGCTGGCGTATAGCTTTGCCATTTGCTGGATGAAATGACAAATAATTTATAATAAATGCCAAACTGGAAATAATGTAGAATAATCGCCGTGACATTCAAATTGCCTTTTCACCAAGATCTTTTTGGCTCGGCTAGCTTGGCTGACCTCGATCTGCGGCTGGCCGGGCGCGCACATCTTCTTCTTGGCGCTAATGTGTTTCCAGCCGTGTACAGGTAGAAGTAGAGTCTGTGGCCGAGGCTCACCTACATTTGTGCGAGCAACGATAGACGAGATGGAAGGGGGCGATAGGGGGGACAGTTGGGGCGCCTGATGAACGGACGCACTCAGCGAACAGTATCAGAAAGTGATCATAAATCTGTATAACCTGTATGTTGATTTTCACCATCAACACACCTCACTCTGTGTGTGCATGTGTGTGTGTGTGTGTGTGTGTGTGTGTGTGTGCAGCTCTAGACATGTTGTGGCTCATAACGAGACTGCGCTGGAGTCGCGTTCTCTGTGCCCCCAAAAATATAAAAAGTGAATTTTTGCGGCACTCGCTCCACTTCAGCCTTCGAGCTGGAAGCTTTTGTAGCCTTTGTTGTTGTTGACTTTTATACAATTTGTGTTGTGTTGTGTTGTTGTTGTTGTGGGCTCTCAATTTCTTGCTTTTATTTTATATTATTTTATTTTATTTTATTTAGTTGAGTTTTGGCTTTGTTTTGTTTTTTGCGCACTTGGCCTTAATTGCGCATGCGCGCGCACTTTCAATTCCTTTTGGATGATGACGCTGACGACGCTTAGAGACGGCCGGAGGGGGGCGTGGCAAAGGGGCTAAGGTGGGCTAAACAAAACGTGTGGCAAATTGAAGCTGTGGCTAAAGTAGATTTCAAGCGTGCGCCAATTATGATGATGCGGAACGGTAATGTAATAATTTTCATGTTCTCTGAGGGTTAACCGTGCGCATAGCAAAAGGAGGGGGGTGGGAGGGGGAGAGAGAGTCAGTCGGCAACAAATTGAGGCGAGCGAATCCAAACGAAAATTGCTCCGAAACACGGCGTGCCGCGAGTGCTAAACTGTTTTTTTTTTTCTCATTTTTTAGCCTTTTTGGCCAACCCAGGCATTTGGCCAAAAAGCAAGTTCATGGCAACATGGCAACAGAAATAACAAATACAACAATCAACAAGTTAAGTAAAATTAAAATGAATAAGAACGAATTGGGCATGCTCTATAGATAGATGTATGTAACTGTAAATGCCTGAAATCTATATTAATTTCATCATATTTATATTTAAATGTAATGCATTTATATACCAAATGCAAAATAGACAAACATTAATATAAACAACAATTTTTAAATGTCAAATAGAGAGAAATTCGTATGGATAAAAGAGAGAGAAATTGATAAACAAATATTTTTGAGATATGTAAATAGGGGCGAAATGGATATAAACTCTTGAAATTATATAAAATGTAGAGAAATTCATATGGATATATTCAAGTGGCAGAAAATAAAAATAAATTGATAAATAATAAATAAATTTTATAAAATTAGCAATTGTTGCTTAAGGATCATTTAAGAAATTAGCTAATGTAATCAATATTCCATTAGGTTTATTGTATTTGAGCTGAATCTGTGCGAGGTTCAGCTACAGCTGACAGCTGAACTGGTCCATTCATGCGTAAACCCGCAAAGCCTGAATGAACATGTTTTGCTACCCTGATCTAATTGAAGTGTATCGACAGAAAAAGAGCTTTAAGATTGTCTCGCATACAGATTTCTAGAGGCAGCCACAGGCAGCAAGACGATCTTTTTTTTTCTTTATATTTTATTTTATTTTTATTATATATGTATATATGTACAATATATATATAGTATATACATATTTATATTTATTTCTGTTTTCTTTTATACTCTTTTTTTTTGCTACTTTGGTAACAGGTTCGTCGCTGTTGAGAAAAAGTCAAACGGCTCAATAATCGAAGACGGCTCCGACTGCGCCGTCGACGTCGACAGCGGCTGCGGCAGCAACTCCATGATGGAGCTGGGCTCAGTGGCAGCCGGATAAAATGAGGACAACAACGGCGACAACTTTAATGAGGTTATGTCTAGCTTGTTTGTATCTGTGCAAATTTATCTGCATCTGCATCTGCATCTGTATCTGTATCTGCATCTGCATCTGCATCTGTATCCGTGCTCGCTTGTATGCCAGCTGGGATGGGCAGCCAGTCAGATTATCAGCTAGATTTGGTCTTTTCGCTCTTTCGCTATTATTCATTATTATTAGCTTCTTATGAATAGAAGGCAACATACAAAATAATAATAATAAAGCACATAAATGCAATGCATATTTGCTTACCACTTCCTCTGGTCGTAATGGGCTGGTACGCCAAGCACTCGTAATTGCTGTTGTTGACTTTTGTTGTCTCGGCTGTTGTTATTAATGTTGCTGCATATTTTCAGTAATTTTCAGCAAAATTGCACAGATCATAAAATTGCGAGTGGAAAAAAATAAACAAAACACACAACAAATAAAAAATTTAAAAAAAAAAAAAGAAAATCGATATGGAACGCGAAACAACTCTTTAAAATATGCACAATATTCATATGCTTTCCACAACATTAATACACGAGAAGAAAAAAAACATCATCAAACGATAACAAAAACAAATCGTGTATAGAAAGAGGAAAAAACCGTTGCACGCCTGCGCTTTCAAAATTGTTTTGGCAAAGCTTTTTTCTCTGAGCTGCGAGCGCAGAGACGACTTTCACGTACGAGAGTTCAAAGCAAACTGACTGACAACGGCTTCGGCGACGGCGAAGGCGACAGCGATTGCGATGGCGATGGAAACGGCAACAACGGCAACGACGACGACTCCTCCAATTCGATTGCGACTGCGCCAATCGCTGAAGTCAACCAACAGCTCTGATTGCTTTGGCCGTTTTCAAGCCAGCAGCGAGCATATGAGAGTATACAATTTAATTTTTTATGGTATAAATATTTTCATATAGCTGTGATAAAAAATTATGCATTTTCTGCTAATTCAAAATATTAAGTTATGTTAGTAACAGCAACAAAATTAATAAATTATACACATTATGATATTGTCTTATGCAATGCCTTAGTCAATTTAAGAAAACTGCTGTAAACTGAAGAGAATTAGCTATAAAGCTTGCTCAACACTAGCCCAAGTTAAAAGCTATCAGCACTGTTGCGTCTGCTCTTTTCGCTTCGTCGGCGTTGCCACTGCGTTGCAATTACAACAACTTATTCGCCGCGACCGCAATCATTGCCCGCCGTTTGCGTCGTCGTCAACGTCGGCTTCGGCGTCGGCGCTGTCGCACTTAGCCGACTGATTAGCTGCTGATGGTGCCACACAGTGGTCGCTGCTGGCCCGCTAGCCCGCTGTCGTGCCTCAGTTAATTTCCTTTAATTTTTGCGGCTTTTTCGCGTATGGGTTTGTATGTACAGATATTGCATACTTGTATATGTATGTATGTATGTATGTACATAAGAATGTTTCGAACAAATATTTACCTGCACCACTAGCTGTACATTCGTAATGAGATCTTCACAAAATGTACTAACAAAATATTTAACTTGATTTTTTGCAACTGGAGCTGCGCCGTGAACGTCGTATCTAGTTCGGTGATTCTGGAGAATGGACTAGAAGAATAGATTCTGACCAAGACTTCCATAATACACATACTTTTGTCATATCTTATCAGGTCACTATTTCTTTGTTTGGAATGACCTACATAGGTTACAGAAAGTGACAGGGCATATTTACATTGGGCACTCAAATTTAATCAAAATATATGTACTATGTATATGTATGTATTAGATAATAACCCAGACACTTTCTTAAGTTTTCCTCTTGATCTCGAATGCTTCATAGGTGTACTCTTCGATTATTTTCAAGTTCTTCACGATGAACTCCTTAATGGCTGCCACATATTCGGCGGCACTCTTGATAAGGTTTTCGAACGCCTCGATCACCTTGCCCTCGCCCTGCAGCTGGCCCTTGTACTTTTCTTCGGTCACCTGCATGATGTAGCCACGTAGCCCCAAGAGCTTGGCCTGAGCGACGGCAAACAGCTCGAAGGCCTCCTTTTGCAGGTTGCCATTGATCTCAAAGTCACAGGCCATAATCTTTGGTTTCTGTTCAGATCCTGCCATTTTCGTAGTCTCGGTCAATTTTCTAGATACTTGAATAGATTTTTTACAAATAATTTCAACTCTCTGACATACCCACAACAAAATGAAGAAAATAAATTAAACTGTCAGAAATTTGACATGCAAATCGAAGACATAATATTACGTAAATATTATGAAAGGGATATTTAGGGGAAGAGAATATTGGAAGAGAATTTTGCAGAACTTTTATTGATGTACATATGTAAAAGAACTAAGAACGATATGTGCTGCCTTTATCTCTTTCTCTGCATATTTTAGTAATCCTTGGGAAGACTTGGAACCGCTCGAAAGAACCAGCGTGGGAGCTACGAAATATTTATAGAATTTTCCACAGGCTGATAGCTTTTTTCTTTAGAATATATACTTTCCATATAGATTTACTTAGACTAGAGGCCAGCATTATCATTCCAATAACCGCAGGGACACTATGTATATCCCTATGCCCATCAAATATAACTCGATTGCAGTGCTAATTTTTATTTGCTCATGGGTGTAACTACTTTGATCATCGACTAAACTAAAGTTGAACATGAAACGATTTGTGCCGCTTTAAACTAAATCTTCGCCCTCAGCCCTCAGCCCTTCCCCTTTCCCCCTTCGCCCCTGGTGACATCCATTTACTGTTCGTTTTCGGTGAGTTCCTCCTTGACTTCTGTGTGAGCTACGTTTCCAGCAACGCCGCGACCCTGGGGCAACAGCAGAGCCTCGGATGCGATGGCTGGCTGTGGCATCCTGCGTGTCCTGTGCTTGGCCAGAAAAGTGTACGCCGACTCCTGCTGCAGCTTCTCAACGAAACTGTGCGGCTGCCAGAGCTTGGCGGGGCTGGCGAAACGGCCAATGCTGGCAGCAAAATTTAGATACATCTGGGCGAATGTAGAGCCACAGGAAATAGATGAATATATACAAGCAGATGCGCAGCTTCCAAAATTTAGGCATTCGCGAGGCTTACTGACCGCGACGCGTTGTGAACAGGTCGCGACAAATGAAATGAAATATATATGTATATATATCGATATCAATATATATATAAATACTTTCGCTTCAGTCGTATAATTTCTGTTTGAAAATGAAAGAAAACTATGAAAACTTATTTTTCGGCACAACCAACTCGAACGGCTGTGAATGAATGAGATTTTCACTTCATATTTTTCTATAGCACGTCAAACGTCTTTTCCGGCTTGAAATGACGGGAAACTCCCAGACAGAAAAAACCTCATCAAAAATTATAAAAACAAAATTCTTATTGCAAATAAATAATAAAATTAAATAAAATTTAAAAAAAAAACACCTTCAAACATATTTTATTTTTAATCACAACTCAGCTTAGTCTTTTGTTTAGTTAAATGAATTTAGTTAGCGTCTAGAACCGATTTTTCTCAACTTGGTCTTTTGGCGGTTGCGGCTCTTCCTTAAAGACGGGCACGACGGTGCGCCTAGTTAGTGGGTGGGCGGGTAGTAAAAGGGGAGGTAAATGAGTAAGAATATAAATTAGGAAATGAAATAAATTGCTTAGCCAAGACAGCGACAACAACAACACACAGCGAAGACAATGAGGTGACAGCATGAGCAGCGCAACGAATGCCAAATACCCTGTAATTTTCAAAGTAGAAGCAAAAGCATATAGGCAACTTTAAAGCACTTGGCAATCTGCCCCGCCTAAGAAAACAATTCATGGCAGTTTGTGAATTTGCATTTAATATTATTAAAAAAAAAAAAAAACACGCACACACATACAATTCTCAGATAGATAATTAAATGCTGTTAAATATTCGATATCCTGTAGAAAATACAATCTTTATATCAAATATATGTATATTTGCCAGACTTGTTTAAAGACCATCTTTGTGCATGGCTTGGTTGGATGGAATGAATGGAGAGTAGATGGCGGCAGGTGACATCAAGTCAGGTGTGCAGCTGAATGGAACGAACAGGGGCCACCTCCAGCCTAGACAGATGCAGCAGTTCGAGCAGTTATAGGCACAGACAGACATACTTATACGCGTACATTTACAGATATACAGATATACAGAGATATACATACATATATTTAATGGATTCCTGTCAACAATTTAACATTCGTTTAGCAAATTTGTGTTTCGTGCGCTACAGAATTTCACTTAAGTGCTTTAGAGATATTATCATATAGAGTATACGTATATTTTGTATGTATATGTATATAAAAAAAAAATACGAACAATTATATAGTATATAGATGGGTGTACATGATATTCATATATAGAGTTTACACAAGATTCATTATTCGCATTTTATGACCCACACAGAAGCCATGAGAAAAAAAAAATGTAGAGATAGACAGAGAGACAGTTGCTCTCTGCATGGATACCCCTTGCTTGCGTTTGGGGCTTACGTTCTGCAAATGGAGAGCGTGTCCAATAGAAAGACGGCGCCGTTGATGATCATCAGGGAGCCAGCTGCGAGGGCGTTGCGCTTGCGATCCTTCAAGAAGTCGTAGGCATCATGCCACTCATCGATGACCAAGGCACCGGAGGCCACGAACAGAATGCAGCCGAGCAGCGAGAGCAGCGCATTGAGACGCTTCTCCACCACCGAGTTGATGAAGTGCCCTGTACGGGGATAAGTCAAGAGCGAGAGAGAGAGAGAGAGTTAGGATCTGAGATAAGAATGTTTTTCTGTTTTACTCACCGATCAGCAGGACGGCGCAGATGACTGTGTAGCCCACAATGGTGCCGCACACAATCAGCGGACGCTTGCTCAGATCTCCAACCACCTCATAGAGCACAACACAGGCGATGGCAATACCCTGTAAATATCATCAAATATATCATCAATAATGGCTAAAACAAGTTAGGTGGCAAAGAAGAAGAGAAAAGAGAATAATGAGATATATATATATATCTCTGTCTGTCTTATCTAGCTGCTTGATCTTTCATTATAATACTTTCCTTATAAGTTACTGATATTTCGAATTCAAATTCAAGGATTTTATGATTTGTTGCTTACTTCCTTTCCATTTCAGATAGAAATGCTAGAATTAAATAAGCAAAACTCTACATAGTCTAAAACGATGTGTCACGGGCCCCAATCAGCAATTTGGGCTACTCTTGAACATTTGTATTATCTACAAAATAAAAGTACCCTGTAATTTCTACAGTTCCGTTGTGTATATTGTCGGTATTTCCATTCCCTCCCAAAGGAAGTCCTACATAACTCATTTAATATTAAGGCATTCAGCTATAAAGCTTTAGGAGATCTGTATGTACATATGATCGTAAATCCTCCATATCTTTCGCATCTTGAGCTGTGGACATTGCATAAAACCAATCCAAAAAGCATTAGAATAATTTTGAATACAATAGAACAACAAAATATATAATAAGAACCATTATCAATATCATTATAAGAAAAATATTTTATATATTATAAGAAAAGCTATGTATATGGATATATGTATATTTAATATATAAAATATTCTATATAATACAAGACTTTGTCTTTCCTAATACAGAGAGAAAACAACTTTCAAGATATTCTATATACTAATTCGTTCAAATATTGCAAAAATAATCCTAATCCCAATGTCCTAGCTACTCTCAGACGCGCTTTATGTGACTGTGTCCTAGTCAGGCAGTTCCAACTAGAGCACACTTACTGCGCTTTGCTCTAGAGTTCTGTATATAGAAAGGAAAGCCGAGATTGCATAGTTGACACTAGAATTTTAATTAGAAAAAAAAAATGTTCAATTGGTTTTTTGGTGACTAAACTCTATAGTGCACACACGTAGACCCAATGATTCATCTAGATTTCCAAGTGAATAATAATAATGTGTTTGCATGTCATTGTTGGAATTTGTCGAACGTTTATTGGGCATGAAATATGACGAATGTGTCAGCGATAAAAAAGGCGGCGGTGACAAAGCAGAGCACTCCAGAGGCCAGGATGGTGTTCTTGTCTCTGGCCAGCTCGACGCGGTGCATCCAGCGATCGAATATGGTGGCGCCCGTCGACACGAACAGCACACAGCCGGCGACCGTGAAGAGTATATCGATGCGCTTGTCCAGCTGGGCGCCCAGCAAGTGGCCTGCAATGGCAATGGAACGGAATGGGATGCACAGTCGTGCAGTCAGGCTGGCGGGCAACTGGCTGGGATCATCGTGGGGGGACGGGGGGTGGCGATATTACCTATGCTCAGTGCAGTGCATATGATCAGGTAGCCGGTTAGCGTTCCACAGACGAGCATCGCCTGGCTGCTATAGCCGTGATCCGTCACGCTCTCGATCAATATGATAATGCTTGCCGTGAAGATCTGCGATTAGCGCTTAAAATACTGGATCAGGCACGAACGAATGGACAATGGAACAATGGAACAACGGAACGACGGAACGACGGAACAGACAAACTCACACGGAACATAGTTAAAGACAGAATCAGCTGAGGAACATAGGTAAAGACAGTAATAACTGTAGAAACGTGCATGCACAAACATGTTGCTCTTTTTTATAGAAGAGGAAAACGCACAGAGAAGGAAAAGCACTAGATTCTTTTTTTTTTTTTCCTATATAAATACATTTTTAGATATTTTTGTTTTTAAATTATCTGAGCAAGTCTTGAAAATTACGCGAAAATTTCACTAAAACTCTGTTAAGTTTTGATACCACTAAGTTTTATTTAAGCTTAAAGATAAAAATCCACAAAAAAAAAACTGTTTTTCCGTAATATATTAAAGGACTAAATATACTAAATATTGTAATTTTAGTTTATCTGTCTATCAACTCGTTTCTAACTATGAATATATAGGCCAATCTATATAAATATATCCAACAATCTGTTCTGTTTTCTATCTGTGAGTTCATAAACTTTTCCAAATTTCTATGCATATATTTGTTTAACATATAACTAACCTAACCTTTATATAGTTTTATCTAATGTATTTATATATGATCCAATTGATCCAATTATTTAGATTTGACTAGACTTATCAAAACATGTTGGCTTTCTATGATTTATATCTCTACTCTATCTCTATATCATATATGATAGAGATATGTCTATCTATCTCTCTTTAACTATTATTAATTTTTAATTCACTTTATTGCTTTTCGCTTGGAGTGCCCCACACTTAAAGAGCAAAGTCTCCGCACTCATATGGAAGCCCCAAGTCCCATTGCCTGTTGCTCAGTATCATAAGTCTGCAATATAATGGCTGTAAGTCGCGGGACTTAGTGCCATACGGAATTGCCAGTGAACTAAAGCCAATTTGCTTATCAGATATGGAAATTATTTAGATATTGATATGACAAATGGCCGTAATATTGACGGGCCATTGTCAACAAATGGATCTATAATAGAGAGAGAGAGAGGGAGAGGGAGAGAGAGAGATATGTATATATAGATAACCGACACACACTATGGGTGTGTGTGTGTGTGCGTATATAAATGACATGAGAGAACGCTTCCTGCTTAACTGGGGCAATCAATCAATCAATTAGAAACGCTGTTAGACGCCGTTAATTGCCAGCTAAAAGGATGAGACATGGTTATATATCCTGTTAAGGCTAACACACACACACACACACACACACACACAAAGTTGACAATTGTTTGATTGGTAATATGAGCTAACAACAACAACAACAACAACAACAACAACAACGATGATGACGAAAAGTCATTAAGGTAGCATGTTTACCAAGTTGCAGATAATGCATGATACAGGCTCACAGTCATATCGGTCTATACATACATATATCTCTATATATGTACATTCATAGAGCGGGAGAGATACATACATACATATGTATGTATGTGTGTGTATATTTGGTATATAGGCAATATTTTATTTAGCCAGCGCATGTGTTTTATTATTGTTTACTTCACGCCCATTAGTAGCAAATAAATTTGGATGATAAAAGCAGAAAAAAAAAAAACTTAGGAAAGTACAAATAACATTTACTAACTGAAGCCCATTTGTTTTTCTTCGCCATACGGATATATTGGGTAATTTAATTGAACGGGCAGCAGGGAATCTTTGGCTAACTTATTTGTATCCCAATAATTCACATCGAGACTAGACAACTTGACACGCCGTTCATCATTTTGATGAAAAGATTTAGGTCCATTTCGGGAATTCCATAATTAAACCTGAGCAATTTAATAGACTACATAGGCATATCGCCTAAATTACCGAAGCCCAACTTATCTAGAGCTATATTCCAATAATATATGAAAACAATCTCAAGGCGAAATACGCATAAACTGATCGAATCCGATAGTACCTAGAAACATCTAGCCATATCGCCAGACTGTCCTAATTTTAGAATTTCAATTTAGTATGTCTAACATGCCTCGACTACATAGACATTTATAATTTATAGCCAGAATCATGAACCCAGCATAAAAGCTGGAACCATCTCTTATTATTGTTGTCAAATTTTGTATATAGTTCTAAAATATTTATAGGGCAATGAAAAATGCATAAAAATCTAAATCCTACACATGGAAAAACAAAAACCGAGAGTTTTTCTTAAGAAAATTCTGTTTGACTGTATTCCTATATTTTCCTCCTATATTCCTCCCTTAAAACTGCTTCAAAATTAGATAATTAAATTACAACAAAAATTAGATCATTTTGGTCTTAGCAATTATCGAGCTTTAAGAATGTTTTTTGAGCGGTATAGAACTTGGATTTACATATGGGAATCCGGCAAATTTGAAATATAATGAATATATAAAACAATATAATATTTAAATAATGGAAATACACGTTCGAGACTCAAGTTTATATCATCTATATATGAATTAAAATTCTATTTGTTGTATGATTTACTTTATTAATAACAAAACTATTATACCCTGATTGGCCATTTTCAATGGGTTCAGGGTATATAAAGAGGAGGTCTCCTTTGTACAGTCTTGCTTTTACTCTAGATATAAACATTAGTTATTGAATAATTTATATTCATTTATATTCAATATTATTATAATCAATATTAGAAATACTATTCCTGATTTTGATTGCTGTTTTACAGGGTGTACCAAAAATTTCCTTTATCTAAAGATATTCGCGCTAATTTATGAAGAATTTCCTTTAATATTCAAGAAAAATACCGAAAGTCTCGAAAGGTATACTACCCTTTATCTAAAAGTCTTCCATTTCTCTTTCTGTATGATATACTTTAAGCAAATTTCGAACCAAAAACTTCCGATTTTTTACACTGGAATACCCCACTCTCAACAGTGTTTTCACGACTCATTTGAATAGTTTTCACGATCGATTTGGATAGTTAGTTGGTTATTAAGTGTGGCGAATCGTTGGCTGAAATTTCACAATGCTACGAGCCTCGTCCATTGGCTGTCTGAAGCTTAGGCCTATGCGACTGGAAAGTAAGCATATACTGATCGAGGCGAGCCATGCCCATATATCAGCCACGATTTGTTACGCGTTTAGCATGAGGGGGAGCGGGAAGGCGTGGCAGAAAGGGGTCAGAGGGGGGAGGTAGGGCAAAAAAGGGGCAAAGCATTTAGTAATTAATTATATGACGCCGACATGCCATTGACAATGGCCATTGCTCCGAGCTGGCAACAATGGGCCATGCCCCAATAGCGGCAACAACAAATGAGAAAACAAAAACGAGAAGAAGAAGAAGCAGAAGCACAAATAAATTAACATCGCGAACAATAATAGCGCGCACAGATTCGCAGTTAAAACATTTATTAGCTCGTAAACAGATTTGCGACTGTGTTGCAGCAATTGGGGGGGGGGGGGAAAAAAAAAAAAAAAAAGAAACAGAAAAACTTTGAATAGAGATCCGAACATGGAGTACACTATGAGCATGTCTAACTAACTATTTGTTCTATCTACCTCGGCCGGCCTGCCCCTCGGTACCCCTGTTTAGCTATATGTATATCTAATGCAAACAATAAATGCGTCGCCTTATCTCTACTATGCCTTGGGGCTTGGGGCCCGTGACTGGCGTTGCCAAAAAGCAAATAACAATCATATTTTGTTGCCAAAGAATGTTGCGAATTTCCATTATTGTTGAATTAAGATGACTCAGCTGAGCTGAGCAATTGTTGCTGCTGGCTGCTGGCTGCTGGCTGCTGGCAGTTGCTGCTGTTTAGCTCATTAAATGACCCAATAACAACAACAACAACTACAACAACAACAACAAATATTAAAAATTAGCTATGCCACACTCGCACACATTACTTCGGTTATTGTTTATTCAATGCAGTGCCCGCAGCTTCGACCTTTCGCGGCTGCCCCCAACGCCGGCGCACATGGCGTATGCGTAATATGATTCTGTTAGAGTTCGCACTTGCCATAATTATGACATCATCATCATCATCATCAGCGTGATCATCATAATTAACACAAGTTCGTGATCAACTGACGCTGACGTCGATTACGTGCCAATGCGACTTGAGGCGCGTCTTGGTTTGGTTCCACTTCATTCCACTTCATTCCATTCCATTCCATACCATTTCGATTCATTTAATTAGCCAGCGTATTCCCACAGATAGCTCAGCTATATATGTATACCTTTAAGGTGTGGTCCCTATATGCAATCAAGGTCAGATCTAGGCGTTTGCCTAGAACCAGTTACGGCTTAGGGTATTAATAAATTGATCACACTCTGATTCATGCCAAGGCAACAAATTGTTCATGTCGAACTCACTCAACCCGGGCTAAGGCCCTAGCCCGGAGATGCTACGGATTTAGTTCATGATCTACCTGTAAATTTTGCATATATCTACAAGTATTCCTTCAAGTATTCCTAAATTTTGCATATATATACAAGTATTCCTTCAAGTATTCCGCTTCAAGTTCGTTTAGTACTATAAATAAATGAGTACTATATATATATTCTATATATATGTATGTATACCCACTTGGATGCGTGCAGCGTAATTGAAAGTCATGATTAAAACAGTTGTTAAATTAAGCGACAAATTGCTCACTTGAAATGTGAAATCATCCAATGATGAGTGCTATGTGGCTCATATATAAATATAAAACACTAGGGCAAGACTAAGGCAAGTGTTTTATATTTAAAGTTGATCAACACAGCTACATTATAATACTAGACTATATAATACTCGCCCCATTTTATCAGAATGTTATTATACATATAACCAAGACTTGATATAATTAATTTATGGGTCTATCTATAGCGAATCTCAGCAGTAATCCATAGCCTAAGCTTAATTTGATTTGAATATAAGTTACAAAACTGTATATATATATATGATCAGCAGTTATCTAAGCCGCACACTCCATGGGAAATATACATACTTGTTTATAATATATGTATACACAAAATCTATATCAGCCAAGACTCTAAGTTCATTTAAACCGAAAATTTAATAATAATAAAAAGAATTATAGAAATTTCTGAAATTCTCGAAATTGCCAAAATTCTGAGCATTTATTGAAATCTGAAATCATCTATATTTAAATCCACGCCCGTAAAAACTCGTAATTATATTTGAGTATATTTAAATAATTTTATATAATACGATCTATCCGATCATAATATATATTTTATAGCCATTTACTGATTGCATTATACTCTCGATAGGCTGAATTGATCTGGAATGACTGCCATCACAGTCATCCCAAGGCGATAAGGCGCTAGATCCATGAACCGCAATCTGCATGCGTCAGCCGGACTACAATGAGTGTAAGTGGGCGCTATCTATGCCTCAAGTAAGTACTATATGCAATTTCCATTGCAATTGCAATTGCGAATGTGCAAAATAAACACATTTAGCAAAACGAGGTCAGCTGATAAACCCAATTGTTTAAAGGAATTTCAATAGATTTTCCAAAAAAATTTCCCATTTTTGGCAGGTTTTGCGGCATTCCGCATTTCGATTTTTTAATCCGATCTTCATTCAAATTTTGCTGAATTTCAATTTTTATTATAATAAACAACATTTTTGTTTATGCCGACAGACAGATCTCCGGACACAAAACACTTTTCGACAGTCGCAAATCAAGAGACGTCGCCGTCGCCGTCGACGTCAACGACGAGGCGAAAACGAACGCAAAGTAATCCAATAAGCGAATAAAGTAAATAAATACATATAATATGCGAATCAAATAATCTGCGCAACGGTGGTGACATCATGGATAGCAGAGCATCATCGGCGGAAGTGCGAGCAAGTTGATTGCTTTTGTTGTTGCGATTCTCTGGCCACATGAGCATGGAGCGCGACGGCCAATCATTATTGTTTTGTATTCTTCTTCTTCTTCTAATACAATCTCCACAGATTAATGACATCATGCCGGCTCGATCTGGGCCGGGAAGTACACAAGGGACTTAAAATGCCAGCCACGCATTAGAGAACTACGCAGTTACAAAAAAGGAATCACGCACAACAACAATAAAATGAAAAAACAACAACAATCACTGCCAAAAAAAGAAACCTCAAATGAAGTCATGACCAATAATGAAAACGAGTCTGAGCAATGCAAACCGGTTGATTCAAGGCAACCGATGCAAGGGTAGAAACGACAACAATAACAAATAGACCACAAGAAGAAGAAGAAGAAGACGAAGATGACGCAGAACATAGTAAAGAGAACAGCCGCAACAGCAGCCGGTGCAAGCGAAAAGTAAAGAGAAAATGTAGCCCAAAAGGGAGCTGCGACACAGTATTAAGAACAGTTTGAACAGGACTCACAGCATAGTAGATAAATATGTACATACATGTGTACATATGTATGTCTAGATTGATGAATATACAGTCACAGAGAATAAATACCGTACATAGCACACATACATACACATATTTGTGTATATTTACAATTGTTACTCACCAGCTCAATGATCTTCAATAGCAAACGATTGTTAAACTCCATGGCGTTCCCGTTGATACGTTTGTGTTTAGCTTGTTTATTATTGTTTTTGCTTAATTCTTCACTTCACGCAGCTGACCGTGTGCACGTCTTTGCCAAGCGCTGTGCGAAAACTGACTGAACCGAAGGTACGCCAGCGCGCGTATTCAAAGCTCTGCCATTCCAGGCAGAGGCGTAGCGCAACAGCGGCGGTGGCGGCGGCGGCGGCGGCGACAGTAACTGCGACTGCGACAGTAACTGCGACTGCGACGGCGACTGCGACAGCGACTGCAAACAACGCATTTGATGCCGACATGAGCAACTAGTATGTGTTAGTGTAAGCATGCATGTATGTACATATGTATGTGTGTATGCATGCATGTGTGTACGTAATTACAAATACGGAGATACTCCAATTCTTATCAACATTAATTGCCAAATATAAAATGCATGTGTACACATACATACATACATACATACATATATGTATGTATATAGGTTGTATATTAACATATTTCTGTTTGTAATTATATTATACCTTTAAACGCACATACATATTTACCGTGTTCATAAGTAAGCCTGTTTTTTATTATTTGTGTTATTAAAGTAAATAATTAAAAAACTAAATTAAAATTTAGATTATACTACATATACTATAACTAAACATTTATAAAGCGAAATATGAATATAATTATGGATTTTTCATTAACTAACTCCATTTATGAAGACAAATGTGCGCACTCCAAGAGGATTCATGCTGTAACATAACTGTTTACAGTCTATGTATGAGCGTTTTTATTATTTAGCTGAAAAATCTGTAACATCGAACAGACGATAATTATTGAGTCTTAAGGAAACACTAGATGAAAGACTAAAAATGTAGAAAGTTACTCGAAATATACATAGGTCACTTACGTATATCTAATATATTCTTATTGCTAATTTAAGCAATGCAATTCCTCTCTCTCGCTCTCTCTCAAACAAACCAAATAGTTGCATCTCTCAGCCTCTGTGCGTTGTTTCCTCTTTCAATTGTTCTCTTCTTGGTATTCTATCTTTTTTAGTCTCTGCATTTACACCTTCCTACCATCCAATATATTTCTCTTTTCCCAATTTCTAGTCACTCCCTCTTAATCTCGAAATATAAGTGCGTTTCTAACTCCTCTCCCTTTCTGTCTCTTTTGACTTTTATTAACTGATTATCTTTGTTACACACACTCTGCCTCTCTTTCGATATCATGTACCTGCCTCTCTCTCTTTCTCATTATCTGTCATGCTTGTAAATACTACTAAAATGGATGCATGTGAATATAGAGCTATAAAGATATGCATTTGCATACAGGATAAGAACATGTTTAATAACAATGAGCAATGCTTATCACCCCTTATATACATCTACTACTATCTGCCGTTTAATTAATTCATTCTATGTTTATTAAGTTTTTATAATATTGTTTTATTTTTAACCCGCTTTATCAATAGAACTTTCGGATAAAAAATAAACATGTGCTTATGAGACTAATCTGTTTGCATAGTTAGAGTTAGAGAGTTAGCTTAACTATCTGGTTACGGCCATGCCAACGTGGGCCATTGCACGTTCCGCCTCGAAGACAGACACAAACTGTGGCTCCAGTGTGGAGAGCGCACGCCGGCTAAGCAAGCCAATGCTCTTGGCCTCGCCATGATCCCGCTCGAAGGCAATGTATTCGATCCAAACGCTCGGGTCGCGCTTGCCAAAGTAGGTGGCCATAAATTCATAGCACATGCGCCACGCCTTAATTGTAGATAGATCCTGTGGCGTAACACATAGTGATATAGATTAAGAGATGCCAGTGTGAAGCATTAAGAGCGGACTCACCTTCAGTTTGGTGCTTTCTATTAGGCTGATCATTTCGCGATGCAGCTGCAGCGACATCGGTGGCTGCTGTGCCAGCTTGGCATACTCATCACGGGCCTTGGCCGGCGAGTGCTCGTGCCAGAGGTAGCGCAAGTAGCTGCAGCGTAGCTCGGCGAATTCCGGCCAGGTCTCCTTGCAGGCCTGTGTGTAAATGTCATTCAGCTGCCGCTTGGCTTGGCTATCGCTGCGCGCCCTATAATAGGCAATCACCATTTGCCAGAGCGACAATCCGGCGGCGCCCATCGTGCGGCGCACCTGGTTGAACAGCTTGTGAACGCTCGGCTCATCATCGTTGCGAATGTGGGCGGCTAGCAGCAGCTCGTGCATGCGCAGCGAGTCATCGTGCTGCAATGCTTCGGTCAGGATGCGCACACAGATCTCCCCGCCATTCTCATCGCTGCCCAAGATCATGCTGAGCGTAGCGTAATGCCGCGAATGCATCAGCTTGGAGCGATGACCGTCCTGCAGAGCGCTCGCCAAGCATTTCTGAACGAAGGCGCGCTCCGTTTTATGGTTCTTGCTAAGCGCCAGCATAGCGTCTAGATATAAGTTCCACATTTCTTGTGTCTGTAGCTGTTGCACAGCCGTCTTGTACACCTCTGTGCATAGTTGGATGCAACGCTTCTTCGAGCGCGTCTGAAACACTTTCACTTGGGTATCCGTGCGCGACTTCTTCTCACTCGGCTCGCCATCATCATCGTTATCTGTCATATTCATAAGATCACCGAGATGGAAGCCACGTAGCTCACGCTTTGCCAATGCATCCCATAGCGTTGGCTCACGTGAAAACTTTGTCTGTATATCCTCAATGATGTCGAACTGCAGCTTTGCAGTAAGCTCTGCATGATCCTCACAGCTCTCGAGCAGTTTTAGGAAGTAATCTAGGTTTGTAATGTTGGCCAGGCTGTTGCGATAGATGGCCACGACACGCTCCATTTGTATGTCTTGCTCTGAGATTGTGTTGTCGCCCAAACTACGTTTGTTGTCCGCCAGCGCGGCCTCTTTTAGTTGTATATTGAAGAAGCAATTGTTCAACGATTCGGAAGCGGGATGACGTTGAAGTCCACGCAACAGTATATCCTGGACGCGCGGCATGTTGGCACGATTATACTCATAAAGCCACACTGCGGCATTGATCCAAACTTGTGGATCACCACCATGATACTAAAGGATAAGGAAAACGATTCATGACAACTATCTAAAGTGCATAGATTTCCTCTGTGTTCGGCAAAGGCAACTTACCGAAAGCATCTTCTCGTATATGCCAGCCACCTCCTGTGGCGCAGACTTCTTGCTGAACTTAATCCAGTTCTCCCATAGACGCTGCTCATGTGGAAACTTAATCAACATTTCCCTGTACATTCGCATAATACGTGTGCAAGTGGAGGCTTTGAGGCCCGTAAGCTTAATGCCGGCAAGTTTTTCCTTTTCGGTAATTGTTTTATACATCGTCTTCTCGTAGACTATGAACTCCAAATAATCAGATATACTTTTCTTGCTCTTGGTTATATTCAGCAATAGGCGTTCACGTTTGCGTATACATTCTCTGAAAATCAATTATTAATATGTTATATTCACATTGTAATATATCATTTTAATGTTGTGAATAATTACCTGATTTGCTCTGGTCGAAATATTTGGTAGAGCTTCATTTGCTCGTACTCCGGCAGCAGCCGCTCCTGCATTTCCGCGACAAACTCACCCATATTGAATTACTTTATTTCTTAAGATTAGTGTAGCGCAGCAAATTAATATGGAGTTAATTTATAAATTTTTGCTTCTCGCGCACGTTTTCTACATGTAAGTGAAATCAGCTGCTAAGTGTTTTCTTATCGATGGTATTAAGCAGCCCTGGTAAATTCATTCCGATAGAAGGGATTTTGTTACTTGGGAAATTTGGTCACCTAAAACACCAAACAATTGAGAAACTGGTCACTTTTTTCAAACACAAATTTTTTTAATTTACAGTAAATAAATAAAATTCCTGAAAAACAAAAGCAAATTGCAATGGCCGAATTCTCAGTTGAGCGTGTAGAAGACAAACGCACAGTTAATGGTCGCACAGAGTACTACTTGAAGTGGAAGGGCTATCCTCGCAGCGAAAATACTTGGGAGCCGGTCGAAAATCTGGATTGTCCGGATTTGATAGCAACATTCGAGGAATCATTAAAAAATAATAAAAAAGAGACAAAAAAACGTCTTTCCACATCTTCAGCGCCAGAATCAATACGAAGTAAGAGAAAATCATTCATGGAGGAAGAAACAGACGAACAAAAGAAGCTAATTGGCTTCGATCGTGGCTTGGAGCCTTCAAAAATCCTTGGTGCCACCGACTCTTCCGGTTATCTGATGTTTCTGATGAAATGGAAGGGAAGTGATCACGCCGATCTAGTGCCTGCCAAGCTGGCCAACATCAAATGTCCCCAAGTCGTAATACAATTCTACGAAGAACGTTTAACCTGGCACACTGGAAACGGTAATGGCAACGGCAACGGCTCGGGCAGCGCATGTGGCAGCACGCATCATGGTGGTAGCGTTGGCACGCCTGGCAGTACTGCAGACGCAAGTCCAAGCGGCAGCATCAACGATGAGAATATCAAGCCTGACGCTGGCTCAGAATTAGGGAGTGGAGAGGCTGTCTAGTTCATTTACCAGAACTTGTTAAGGCAGCAAAAACAACGCCATGTAAAACCTACATGGATACACACGGACACCAACACACAGACGTACACAAACATGCTCGCTCCTACATTTTTACATACAAATAACATAGACATAATCATACATATACATATATTAACATACATACATGCACGTTCATTATTGCATCAACAATAGATACAAAATGTTGGGCATATTTCTGAAATAAAATAAGCGTACATACTAATATGTATCTGAAATATAATCGTTTGCATTTTTAATCTAGTTGGACAGCGGATTTATAAAATCCTTTTTATAAACATGTAGTAATTAGGTCTGGCAACCCCAAATGAGGAGGCTGTCGATTATTTCGATAAGTAACGCCTCCAAGCCGGTAAACTAAAATAAAATAAACTATAAATGCAAATGTTTGGAGCTTGATTAAATATATATTTAAAACAAAAAATAGAGTAATGGCTCAATCAAGCTCAATGAAGCTCCTTGGCGCACGCAACATGAGTTGCATTGTGGAGCGCATGGAGTGGAACAACAAAATGGATCTTATTGCCTATGGCACCGAGAAAGGTTTGTCGCCAAAATTTTTTGGCAAGCATTTTGATCTATCTCGGATTGTGGACCTTTATTGTAGGCGAGGTAATAATACAGCGCCTAAACTGGCAAAAAATCGTCACTTTCCCGACGCCCGGTGAGGATGTTCGCGTGCGCTCTCTTAGCTGGCAAATGGATGAGACTCTGTTGGCCGTGGGCTACAGCAATGGTAAGGTTGCGCTGCTCGATGCTGAGAGCGAGACAATAATATCGGGCCTTATCTATGAGGATGACATCAAGAAGGTATACTTCAGCAAAGCGATCAATTGCAAGGAAGGCCTAGACAGTTACACATGCAACGCCAAGGACAAGCACAAGCGCTATTTACCGAAGCTGCCGCCGCTAACAAATATCGATCCTTGCCTGAAGACTCTCGATCAAAAGTCATTTCCCAAGGGCTCCCCCTGTTTCCTGGTCGTTATTATGCGCAGCGGCAAAGTGCATTTACTACTCCTAGGCGCCTTGCAAGCGGGAAGCATAGATCTCACACAACATGTACTCAATCCCGATCAGTTCGATGTGTATGATGTGCGGCTGAATGGGGACTTTAATGCTATCTATGCACTGCTACGCGACGGTCAGCAACTGAAGCTATTGCACTTTCATAATCAAGTACTGCAGGATTCCATATCGCCCATGCTGGAGCTGGCTTCGCACTGTGCTCACATTCTAGAGACCAAAAAGTAAGTCGGCGGATAACGAGTGCTGGAGTTGTGGCAACTAATTGCTTCATTGTCACTTTAGTTACATCAACGACACACAACAATGCCTAACGGAGGCCTGGGAAACTGTACAATTGGAAATGGACAACAAGTTGACAAAGTACGCCAATTCGCAGGCTTATGGCATGATCTCTGCGCACTTCCTGGAGCTGCTCGTATTCGGATATGCCACCCTGGAGGTCGAGGAGTTTCTGTTCGAGTGAGTTACGTCCCTATACTCAGTATACAGTGCTCATGGGCTCCGCTGGTTTCTCCTCTCTTTTCATGATACAATACAATACAACGGCATCCAAAACTACAGAACGCTCACGGAGAAGGGCTTTAAGAAAATAGCCAACTCGGTAGATCTGTCCCTGAACAATCTGCAAGGTCTAGTCTTCAAGCAGCTCAACGGTGCCGCGATTAATATGTTTTACTTCCTCAATACGATTGCGGGCTTTGGACGCATGACGCATTTCTTCGAGGTTAGCACTTGGTGACACACAAGTCTCTCACAATTGAATACTCGGTCTCTCTCTTCTATTAGGCACTCATCTCGCCGGATGTGGCCAGCGAGGCGATGCGTGCCTGCGGCTCCTTTTTGCTAAAGGTGCATGAGCTGCAGCGCACGATTGACGCATTGGTGTACAACATGAAGCTGTTCCACTCCTGGGTTATATTCACCATACTGCGTCTGTCCCATCAGGAGATACCCGACGATATGGTCTTCACCGGCAAAGAGAATCTTGCGCTGGCCGAATTCTTTTGCGCTATGGAACCGGAAATACCAGAGCCCTCTGAAGAACTAGACATCAGCATCGACAAATCAGCTACGACGTCGACAACAGCTGCAGCAGCAACTGCAACAGCAGAAGAGGAGCTGCCGGGTGATGGCAGTCCGGCGCCGCCAACGACCACGCGCAGTAAATTCAACTTGGAACGCGTGGGACAGTATCTGGAGAATGCTTATTTGACTCAGCCTCATCCCGTGAACCCAGCGGAAGTCTGGCCACGCCTGCTGGCCGAAAATGAGTGTCTAGCCCAATGCAACCTGCTTGTGCCGCACGATAAAAGGCTATCCCTTATACAGCAGCGCGACAAAATGTTCAACGCCATTGATGCAGTATTCCACAAGCCCACGGAAAGTATCAGTGCCAGCTTCAAGCTGAGCTCGACTGTGATATGCGGCGACCTCCAACATCTGAATGCCGAGTCTGCGGCTGAGCCGGACCAGCAGCCGAATAGCGATTTTGTGAATTGCAGCTACTATGTACATGAGGCAACCCAATGTGATATGCTGGCATTGACAATCGGTCGGCAAGAGGCGATGGTGCTGGAGTTCAGTCGAGGCGAGGACTGCCTGCTGCGATGCATTCGCGTGCAGCTGCAGCCGGGTCCATTTACCGCTCAGCTCCAGGAGGACTACTACAATCTGCGCTTTGTCGATCTACAATTCTACAACGAATCCTCATTGTCCATGCTGGCGCAGACGTCAACAACCGCAACAGGTGCACGTCCGCACAGCTACTTCCTGCAGTTTTCGCTGAGCGCCGCAAGGAATCACTGCACCCAGCACCAGTTGACGCCACTCATGAAACTGGATGAGGCGACTGTGACGCACAGTGTGCACGATATACCAGATGCGGCTGCATTCAAGGCCCTGGACGGCGTCTGTGAGATGTTGGCCGTCTCGGGCAGTCGAAAGGTAGCTACCGTTCTCTCTGATCGGCGGCGGAAGATGACGATATTTGAAATGGAAATTGAGGAGGAGGAGGACGACACAGAAATGTCACAGACATCATTCTTAGAGATCAGCAAAGAATCTGTGCTGGCCACCGGATCCATCGATTTGGAGAAACACAACGATACGTAGTAGTTTATATTCTTTTGGTTTTTCTCTTTCGTTTCAACTCCTTACTTAGCAAAGAAACTTTTAGGTATAATATAATTATAAAATACATTTATGTACAAAACAGAAAACAAGCGGTTCACATACCACATGTTGAGTCTAAATTAAATTTCATGCAACGAAATGCTGAAACGTTAAATTTTGAGCCACAGAAATGTAAACTAATTAATCACTAAAGCCCTACCACACGCAGACACAAGTTGGGAAAAAAAGAAAGAGATGAAATGATATCTTGGCCACCGTTTCGAGTGAGAAAAAACTAGTGCTTAATTGTTAAGAGCTCTGATAATAGGAGAAATTAAATTCAAAACCGTTAAACATAAAAATTTTACTTAGTTCAAATGGGACTTGAGCTGGCTAATACCTTGGCATGGTAGTATATATAGAAATATATATACCCAACTAAATTATGACCCTTCTCGCTCTGGCTAAAGTTAAGCCAAATTGGTGCTTGGCTGCGATATGGATTAAATTGATAAAGGACGAAGTATCTCTGAGGCATGGACTACGGTTAAGATTAGGCGAGGGACTGAACTAACTGATCTCATATTGATATGCATCATCAGAGTCCTCATCACTGGACATGTCGCGTTTGCGTCGCCGCTGCTCGCGCTTACTGAGCTTTTTAGCTGGCGCAGCCGGAGCAACAACAGCTGGCGTCTCCTCTACGGGGGGCTCCTTCTCCTCGCCGTCGATGTTCGACGCTTCCGCCTCTTCTACCTCGGCCTTCTTCTGTGTCTTAACTAGTTCACACAAGTATTTGTAGCGCACTAAGCACTCCTCCTTGGTCTTTTCTGGCACACTGTTGGCAATTTTTACCCAGCGATCGCCGCCAGCGGTTTTTCGATATTTAACGATGGCCGCTTCGAGGGCACGCTGCTGATCCTGAGTCCAGTTTGTCTCTGGTATAAGCATGCTCTTCTCATTAACGGTGGGCGTCGCCTTCTTGATCTTCTCCTTGCGGACTGCCTCCTGGGATTCCTGGACAATGTGCTCAGCCACGCTATCCGATTGGCCTGGTATACGATAGCCGTTCTCCTTCATCTTGGCCGCCATGAATGTCACCTCTTGTACAGTGCGGTTCATGGACTCGGCTATGGTGTTCCAGCGACTGCCAGCACCGCCTGGATATTTTTTAACTAACCTAATGAGCTCGGTTAGATCCTCATCAGTCCAAAATCCGCCGCTGACGGTGGTCTTTGAGCATAATTTATAAAAACAAATTAATATTAAACATAGATGCTGATATTTGAAGTTTTTACCTTTTGGGTAACTGGACGTATTGCATCGTCTTCGGTTAGCTCTCGTGCCTGGATTTGTGAATAGCCACGTAACTCCTCCTCGGTCTTCTCTGGTGCCTTTGCGTTCTGCTTGCGCTTACGCAAATTTTCCTTTTGCTCTTTACGTAGACGCGCTTGTTCTTCAGCTTCTCGCTCCTGTTCCTGTAGGCGACGCTGCTCTTCAATTTCTCTGCAAGCATTATTAAATTGTTGAATCGTACTAGCCAAATCATCATTTCTATTTACTTACTGCCTGCGCTTCTCTAATGCCAGCTCCTTGAGCTCATTGGCTTTGCTAAATCCATTTTTAATTGTTCTCGGCAAATGCCAAATGGCGAGAGGTATTTGAATGGGCAATGTATTGAGCAATGAAGGCATCGGGATCTCTTTCAGAATGACGTCCATATCAATATTCTTGTTGCGCTTCTGCAGCTTCTTCAGTTTGGTGCCGAACACCTGCTCAGCTGTGTATTTTGTCTCAAGGTAAGATGCCCAAGCAAACAGATACTGGCCCACGGTAATGATCAGGAATATGATGAAAGCGCCCTCATACAGGCCAATCTTACGCATTCGGCGATAGTAATACAGAGCGGACTTCCAGTTGGGCATGCCATCGCGCAGCACCTTGTCGTACTTTTCGCGTTTCGATGGATCCTTGAGCACCTCGTAGATAGAGACAAGGTTGCGGAACTGAATGTTGGCATCCTCGGCCGGATTCTTGTCGGGATGTAAAACAATGGAAAGGGTGCGAAAAGCGCGCTTTATTTCATTGTTCGTGGCAGTCTGATTGATGCCCATAAATTCGTAGAAATTCTTGTTGACCTCTTCGACCAGATCAAATATCTCCAGCTCCTCGGAGTGCCAGGCGTTGGATGAGCCGCATAATAGCAGTAGCCCAATTAGTATCGCTGGCAGTGTTATGTTGTGCAACTCCATTTAAATGCTTTAAAAATCAACTAAAACGGAAAAGCGGCTGACCCCCGCTCGCTTACACATACAATCGCACCTGTCATTCGTGCAGGCACTCACGATGAACTGTCAACGTCAAAAGTGGCAACGTCAGCAGTAAACAAAAACAATATATGCCAAAGTTGCCACACCAATCGTTACCAGGGAGGCTATATGGGTGATTATTTAAAATCAATAATAAAAAACTCTACACGGCTATTAATTTTAAATACGCCTTAGTTTACTTGAATAGTGACAAAAAAATTTGACTACTGACATATTACAAATGACCGTTAAAGTCAAAGCTATCGATAAAATCATCAGCAACTATGCAAAACAACACAGGCTTGTTATATGGTAGCGATATATCGCATAGAAAACATTGCTAATAGCAGCCACACACAACCTAGCACTAGAAGATTTGCAAAAGACGAAAACAGTGAAAGCGGTGTGAAAAAGCAGGCGAATAGAGATAAGAAACAAAATACAAAAGTCAACGCAAGCAGCAGCGGCGCAGCGTCAACTCAGCGCTAGCCGCTGGGGCTGGTTTTAAATGGATTAAGCGTTGCTCGCACAACCAGATAACAATACACTAGGCGGAAGTGAAGCGAGAGCGCGGATAGCACCGGAGCAGTAGGGAGCCATGTCTTCGGCCGTTAACATACAAATCGTATCAATGCCTAATCTGGCCAAGATCGAAAGCTTTTTCAAGGATGTCAGCTACCGTGAGACGATCGAATACAGCGCCAATTTCAACACACGCCTCTGCATCGAACGGCGATTACGATTGCCATTCCTCGATCCACAAACGGGCGTTGCACAGAATCACTCACAACTATTCATGGACAAGCGACAGCGAATGCCTGGCTTTCGTCAGGGCCAGATCTACACGTATCCTGCGGCTCGCTGGCGTAAAAGTCGGCGCCAGTACTTGACCAAGTTGTACAGGTGAGTAATCATGGAACTCCAAGTTATTCTTATGCCTAAATATTAGGTCTACTCCACCACAAACCTGCAGCCGGTTCCCTGAGCGCCCGTTTCAGGCGCTGCGCAAGGAACACGAAGCGCTAGTGGCTAGTGGCATTAATATTGGTGGCGCTGCTATCAGCGGTACTGCCAGCATAGCCAGCACTAACAGCAGCAGTTCCACGCTAAGCCTCAATATGCTGACGGGTGGGGGTGCATCGACAACGCCGACTGTGCTGAGCACGCTGCACAATGATACAACGCATGACTTCAACGGGGCGTTCAGCATGGAGGAGTCTTGTTCGCTGGGCGCCGCCGGCGGTGATACATCCGATAGCAAAGACAGTCAATTGCAGACGCAGCAGCAGCAGCAACAACAACAGCAGCAACAACAACAGCAGCAGCAGCAACAGCAGAATCAATCAAAAGATGATTTGCCCAAGGAGTGGTTCTACGATGAAATGGATATGAACGATGTAGATTCGCTGGAGGATCCAAAATCTCCAGCAGACGATGAGTACGACTACGATCCGCGATATGGTAACAAAAAGCGACGCAAACGCCGGCCGGGCAAACGTGGATCGACACATGCCAGCAATGAAACTGCCACCGCTAGCAACAGCAACAGCGCGCGCCGACGCAGCGCTGTGACGCGAACGCGCGTTACTACCACAGATGCGGCGCTGGATGCGTCACTGGAAGCGATTGAGGCGGGCGACATTGGTGGCACGCCGACATCCAGCGGTGGACGCAGATCTCGCGGCGCTGGCACACGGGGCAGGCGACGTGCCAAGGGCACACCAACAGGCAACACCACCACTGGCAACAGTGGCATGCCCAGCAATACATGTGATCCGCCCAGTCCGGGCCTGGTTAATGAACCGCCATCGTTCGAGAGTGCCGCCGCGGCCGTTGGCGTGGGTGGAGTCGGTGTTGAGGATGGCAATGCGCATTTGCGCAATTATCGCAAGTATCTGTAACGCTAGGATCAGCCCATGTAGGTGGAATTTCGCATGGACTACATTCACCCACTACCTAAGCTACCCATCAATCTATCTAATTAACTGTTTATCGTATTCGTTTCTTAAACGGCGATTTACTATTTTTTTCAACTTATTAGTAATTTAAAATTAGCGTAAGACCTAGTTTTTATTAGTTCCTTATTCGAGTCCAGCACCTGACTAGACCAGACCAGACGAGCCAGGACAAAACACATCCAAGCAGTCGTAGCAAAATTTTTATTCTACTGGTAACTCTGTCGCCTATCTAATTGTACGTTCCCATAGCCAATTTATTGTTGATAACCTATATATACACACATACATCCAATACATACACATTATTTATATATATTTATGTATATATAATGCAAATTTACTTAAACAAAAAATGTAAGGAATCGAAGCGGCGAAATTCTTTACAAGTTTCAAACGGTTTTTGTTGCCGCCATATTCAATATTTTCCAGCTTAATTTTGTTTTTTTTTTTTTTTAATAATTTTTGTTACCCTCGTTTATTTAATTAAATACAATTAAGTTCAAATTAAAAATTCATTGGCTCCATGTATTATTAGGCAGTGTGGTAGGGTTTAAGGGTTTCAGTCCAGTTCAGCGCAACAAAAACAATTTCGTAAACCAAAATTTTTTCTATAGGATATAGTATATTTCATAAGGAAGTGTGAGCTGAAATACAAATTTAACAAACAAGAAAAAAGAAAGATAAACAAAACAAGTAAGAAAATTGTACATTTTGAAAATCAAAGACAAAAGTTCTAATAAAATTGAAAATCATAATTTTATAAACCTTTGGAAGGCTTTTAGACAAATTTTTGAAGTTATTTAGATCTGGACTATACATGATTTTTTATAAGAACGTACATCTATATAGTGTATACAGCACAACCACTAAAAATTGGCTGGGCGAGAACAAAATTGTACGAATAAAAAAAAACATGAGATATTTATATGTATATAAAACTCGTAATTATAAATCAATTTTCAAACAGATCTCTATTTTGTTTTTGTTTATTTCGAATTCAACTTACAAACGACAAATATTGAGAAACTTAAGTATAACAATCTCGTTATATGGAAACATAATATATTTTGTATGTATGTATATATACCATAAGCTCTTTCAACGCTCTATATTTAATAGAATTTTATTCGATAAAAATCAATCAATAATCATCATTATTTATGTATATTAATGTGATCTTAATCGATGCGCTTAATGAATGACGTCGCAAGGTTTTCAGCTTTCAGGCAAAAGCTTCACAAAGAACAGCTCCTGTTAGGGGTTTACCGTTCAATGATCATATGGCGCTACTGCTGAAAAACTATCGATGCCATCTAAGCGATGCAAAATCACATTATTTGGAAACTTTTTCTTTTGGAGACTCAATAGTTGCAGCTTTTGCACGTTTTGGCAAACTGGATGAGGATGTTGGCGGCGATGATGATGAGCGTTTGCGTTTGTTCGTTTTCTCTGCAAATTGGTTGAATGCCTGCATTATTTGCTGATATATTTCATCGAAATTGGGGAACTTTTGGGCACGCGGTGTGCGTTTCAGACCGGACCAAAGGGATTGTTGTTCTTCGACTATTGTTGTGGGATGTGGGGCGAAGGCCAATTCGAATGCTCCGCGTCTGGGTGCGCCATGGGCATTTAGTTGTAATTGGAGATGGAATGGCTGGCCTGCATCTTGAATTTTACTTTGCAGAGCAGCATGTAATTCCTCGGCGCGACGGCGAAAGACCCGTCAAGAGCGACAATGCTCAATATATAGGACCGGATTGTTCGGATCCAAAGCCTTGGAGTCCTCGCTCGTTGCTGGTGACTACTCACGATATATATACATGTATGCTTGAATATGAATTACATTTAGAGGTGGATGTAATAATACTCACAGATTTAGGGGCAGCTTTTTTAGCACGCTTTGGTGGCATTTTTATTTACTATAAGAAAACTGCGTTTTAATAAAAGGCGCGCTCATAGTGTTGAAAAGAGCTTCAGAATTGTATCGAAATATCGATGTTTACGTGTATTTATTTCACTATGAATAATTTGATGACCATCGATTTATCTTTAAAACACCAGCCAATCGCAATTGCATATCGATAGTACAATGTATGGCAACGCTTGACCTACATACTTGGTTTTTATTTGCTGTTTTCTTAAGTTGAGTAGTTAAGTTTTTGCAAGTGTTTAAACAAATGCGAAAGAAGAAGAAAAAGATTTGGATCTGTGTCCATTGGTAGTTTTATTCTATGTAAGTATTCTTATTGGGCCTATAAATTAATTGCAAATAAGTGAATTGCCATAATTTGTAAATTAAACAATTTTATGGTAGTATTAAAACTGAGTGCGCCGGCTAAATCAAAGTGCCTATACATTGATTTTGGCGCCAACTAAAATCAATGGACGAACCGACGTCAAGCAAAGTGACAAACACGCCGGCAAAATCAACGACGCCGCGCAAATGTCTCGGTAGCCCTCCGAAGAGCAGCCCACAACCGACTGGGACCGAAACACCAGCCGAGGACTTCAAGGCGGAGAGCTTCGCAGAACACGTGCCCACAGTGTCGCCTACATTGAGCGATTGCCGGCGCAGCTCTCGCAAGAAAGTGATTAAGTTTGATGTTTTGAATTTGCTCAATAAAAACCGAAAGGCAAACAAATTACAAACTGATGCACCTGTGCCAGCAACGTCAACAAGATGCTCACTTGACGTACGTGATGTTGCTGCGGCAACAACAGCGCCACCAGCAGCTGCAGATCTGCCAGTGCCTACGTCATCGACATCGCTATCTTCAGCTGAGCCGTTTGCGAAGCCAAAGCCAACACAATGCCTGACACTTGAGCAAGGATGCAGTGAGGAGTCGAGCTTAGCTGAGAAGCAAAGTGAACGAGACTCACTGTTTCGGAAACAACGCAGAAGTGGACGGAACCACAGCGCACAGGCAGCGCTCACATCACAAGTTGTAGACGGAGGCACTGTAGAAAATGGTCGCAGCATCTCATGTTCTGACTCGGCTACCAATTCAACCACTGCCTACAGTGGAATTAATGCCTACACCGATTACCTATTGAAAACCAAATTTAAACAGAAGTTGCGTGTCAACGTCAAGCGTGAAACTATGCTGACGTTACCAAATCATGTACTAAACGAACCAAAGTCGCCACTGGACATAACAGGAATAAATATGAAGACTGATACAATAATTAAGCTCCCAACTAACAAGCAATCAAAAGAGGCTCAGCGGACGCCAGCTGTTAACGTGAAGGTGATGCTTCGCAAATTTAAGAAAGATCAGCGGCGTCTGAGGGAATCGAGAACCGAAGCGTCTAAGAAAATCTCAACTGTTGGGGCTGACAAACAACTGCCACAACTGAAACCACAGAGTACAACAAGTAGCTTAAGGGAAGAAGATGCAGAGAATAAGCAAGTGAAGGAGTGTGATGAGCCGGTGCCTTCGGCCAAGCGGCGTAGCAACCGCTCCAGTCTGCGGGGCTCTGCAAACGGCGGCAAAATGACGCTGGAAGAGACATTTGCTGAAATCGCAGCCATCAGCTCCAAAATTGTGCTGGAGAGTAAATCATCCGAACAGGAGTCGCAACCAGATGCAATTACTGATCTCAATAAACAAAATGTCAGCAATAGCTCTAAATCAGGGCTGTTGCCGCAATTGGATGTCGAATCGGAATCCATTTGCAAATTGGAAACACAGCCCGAAATGCCTAACGCTGACATCCAATCAGACGTCCGAACAGAACTTAGTTTTGCTTTGGAATCAAAGCAAGCCACTACTGATTTGTCAGTCGTTGTTGGCAGTGTAGAGACCGAGCAAAAAGCAAAAAATATTATAACTTCAGAAGAGAAGCACTCTACAGATAATTTGTGCAGCACTCGAATGGAATCTCACCAGTTGGCTTCCAGCGCTTCGGAGCCGATTGTCTCTGACACGGCATCCAGCATAGAGTTATTATTGAGCCCATTAGAGGCTGACCCTAATATGGAGACGGCCGAGCAAAAGGCAGAAGAAGAAAAGAATATTCCGATTTCCATTTCCACAGCTTCTAGCAATGTGGACAAGAAAACCAAGCAGGAAGAGGAGAAAACAGCCAGCGTCGTTGAAAGCGATGCGCTTTTCAAGGCAATGGATAAGGACAGCGCTCAGATGCGCGAGGATGGGAAAACTGAAAAACAGCTTGAGGTAGACAAGCAATCGGCACAGCCGGAACAGGAGCAGGAAAGCCCCAGCAACACCACCATCAATTCCGATACCATCACCACCGCCACCAGCATCAATTCCGATACTACCACCACCACCATCAATTCTGATACTACCACTGCCACCGCCATCAATTCCGATACCACCACCGCCACCACCATCAATTCCGATACCAACACCACCACCCATACCAGTACAAATATCGACTCATCTTCTGCCAAAAGTACGATTTGCGAGGAACGTGCCGAGGACTCCTCAACGTTGTCCAGCACCAATGACGGCAACTCGCAGTCTCCATTGGAGGCCGCGGAAGCTGATCCCGAATCTGATCCGGCGTCCAAGGCAAGGGCTAAGAATGTGACCGACAAAGACGCCTCAGAGTCTAAGCGGCTGTCGAGCAGCCTGAGCTGCCAGGATTCCATTGACTCTAATTCCAGCGCATCGCAATGCAAAATCAGCGAAGCGTCCGAGTCTCCGGAATCCATCAGTGCCGACAACAAGGGGCCAAGCTGTGGCATACCAACGCCAACAGCTGAGCTGACAGATCTTGCCCAGATCATTGAAGATGGCGACTACAAGCCGGACAATGGGCAGGAGTCGAAGGAAGATGAGTTTGCACGCTGTGTGGCAAATATTGAGACACCAATCACGACACCCGCAACATCGCCGCAGCCCAGCAATAGCGCCACTGACGATGCAGCTGGTAATGGGAATGACAATGGCAATGAAAATGACAATGACAATGGCAATGACAATAGCAATGGCAAGGGCAATGCAGTGCGTCGCTCGCATCGCATCAAGCAGAAGCCGCAGTTGCCCAGAGCCAGCCTCAGCAGCATGAGCTGCTTCAGCAACGTCAATAATCAGGCGTCCGTTCCCGTTAGCCTGGAGGATCAGCTGGCCGAACTGGCGATCATCGATGCCATCAACGAGCAGTTCCTGCGCCAGCACGGTCTCAACTCATTTCAGCTGTTGCAGGACAATTACTACCATTGCGCCCGTCAAGTGAGCAAGGAGAATGCCGAGATGCAATGCGATTGCTTCCTCACCGGCGACGAGGAGGCCATGGGGCTTTTGTGCTGCGGCGCCGGCTGCATCAATCGAATGCTGATGATCGAGTGCGGTCCGCTGTGCACCTATGGCGACCGTTGCACGAACAAACGGTTCCAGCAGCACCAGGGCTGGCCCTGCCGCGTCTTCCGCACCAAGAAGAAGGGCTGCGGCATTACGGCGGAGATGCTGATACCGCCGGGCGAATTCATCATGGAATATGTGGGCGAGGTCATTGACAGCGAGGAGTTCGAGCGCCGCCAGTATCACTATTCGCAGATCCGCAATCGCCACTATTACTTTATGGCGCTGAGGGGCGAGGCAATCATCGATGCGACCGTCAAGGGCAACATTTCGCGGTACATCAACCACAGCTGTGATCCGAATGCCGAGACCCAGAAGTGGACGGTGAATGGCGAGCTGCGCATTGGTTTCTTCAGCGTTAAGACGATCTTGCCTGGCGAGGAGATCACCTTCGATTATCAGTATCAGCGCTATGGTCGTGACGCTCAGCGTTGCTACTGCGAGTCGGAAAATTGTCGCGGCTGGATTGGCGGCGAGCCGGACTCGGATGAAGGTGAGCAGTTGCACGCGGAGAGCGGCAGTGAATCCGAGGAGCTGGACGAACAGGAGCCAGAACAGGAACCGGAACAGGCACAGGGAGCGGCTGCAGCCGACAAGAAGGGACAGAAAACCAAAGCAACCAAGCTCACCAAGCCAAAGGCGAGCAAGTCATCCAAGGTGGTGGCAACAGCACCGCGCAAGAAGCCCACAAAGCCCAAGGATCGCGAGTACAAGGCCGGACGCTGGCTACGTCCGTCGGGCAGCAACATTGGCGACAAGTTTGCCTCGCGCATGCCCGACAAGCGTGAAGATCCGGATGTGCTGGCGCAGCTGCGTCAGCTCAATCAGAGTGGCCTCAAGAATCAGGCGAACACGCTCAGCTTCTCGCGCTGCATGGTGCGTGCCAAGCTGCTGGAGACACGCCTGGAGCTGTTGGGCGTGCTCACGCATGGCGAACTGCCGTGTCGTCGGCTCTTCCTCGACTACCATGGCCTGCGACTGCTGCATGCCTGGATCAGCGAGAGCGGCAACGACTATCAACTGCGTGTGGCGCTGATCGAGGCACTGGAATCGCTGCCCATACCGAATAAGACAATGCTCAACGATAGTCGCGTTTATCAGAGCGTGGAGCTCTGGAGCACCAGCCTGGCGAAGGGACGTTCTAAGAAACAAAAATCTACACAGGAGCAACAATCAAAACCAACTGCGGAGCTGGAGGCAATGCGTCAACGTATGGTGGCACTGCTGCAAAAATGGAGTGCCCTGCCCGAAACCTTCCGTATACCCAAGCGTGAGCGTATCGAGCAGATGAAGGAGCACGAACGCGAGGCGGATCGTCAACAGCAGACGCCCTACGCGGCCACAGCACTGGAGGACAGCAACAGCAACAGCGCCTCCGCCACGCTAAACAGCGATCCCTACCGGCAGGATCGCTTCAGGCGCGACACCAGCAATCGCTACGAGAAGCCCAAGCCGCAGCTCAAGGAGCGCAATGGAAGCGCAGAGGGCGCCGCTGGCATTGGTCATGGCATGGTCAATTCCGATCCTCGCTGCCAATCCGATGCGCAGATGCGCCGCGCCATGACCAAGAAGCTGCGACGTTCACTGTTCGAGCAAAAGGTATGTAACTGCCAGAATACTCTCATCAAGAGTGTGGGCCCTATATACATATACCTTCCATTCCTTTCAGGCGGCGAAAGACAAGGCGGACAGGCGTATGTGGAACACGGAAAAGCGCGAGCATGAGGCGCGCTGCGAATACTTTGGCGCTGACCTAAGCACCGATCCGAAGCAGCTGCCCTTCTACCAGGATACGGAGACCAAGCAATGGTTCAACAGTGAGGATAAGCCGGTTGCAGCTCCGCTGCGTTGCGGCAAAGACAGCAACGTTGTTGATGAAGAGCAGTCGCCGAAGCACGGTGATGATGTGAAATATAAGTTGCCCGCCAATGTGGAGCCATTGCCGCCATCCTGGCATTGGCATGTGACCCCCGAAGGCGACATCTTTTATTATAATCTACGGGACCGCATCCCGCAGTGGGAGCCGCCGAATGCGCAGCAACGTCAAGAGGAGTTGATAGACGATTCGCCAGTGAAGGAGAAGCCAGCCGAGGAGAAGGATGCCGACGTTCTGGTCGACATCGATGAGGACTATGTGGGCACCCTCAGTCCCAAGTCGCTGCGTCAGTATATCGAGGCGAAGGTCCAGGAGCGTCGTGAAATACGTCGCAATCGACTCGTCTCCGTCTGTCCAATCAGTCCGCGGCGCGAGGAGGACCGTATCCACAATCAGCAGGAGTTGCGCAAGTATAAGGAGAACAAGGAGAAAATACGCCGTCGCAAGGAACTCTTCCGTCGCACCGACAGCGCCGAAGCAGCTGGAGCTGACCAAGCCAGTGATGTAGTGCCCATTCAGGACTATTTGTTCTCCTCCGATGAGGAGTCTGAACCAAATCTGGCCAGTGCCGCCAAGCCGTTGAACGACATAGTTGTCAACGGCAATGACAATGCGCGCGTGGACGATATTGTGGCTCTCAATGCCAGCCAGAACTCAAGTAATTCAGAAGAGTCCATTCAGAAACACATATTGGGGCTCAATTTGAGCGACTCCGATGCAGATTCGCCGCTCAACACAAAACGTAAACTGCCCATGCCACCACAACTAACGGACAGCAAGAAGAAACATCGCGGTGATCGCGAAAGGAAGCGCAAAACGTAAGCACAGCAAATCCACAAGCAGAATCTAGTAAATCGCAATCATTCAATTATTCATTTCAGGTCACTGAGCAACTCGTCCAGCAGCGTCGAGAAGTTTCGCTTTGAGATTAGCGGCCATGTGGCGGAGTTCCTACGTCCATATCGCAAGGAAAGCTGTCAGATGGGTCGCATTGTCAGCGATGAGGACTATAAGTTTCTCATTAAACGAGTAAGTAAACAAATCAGAAAACTTAAATCGGAATGCCCTGATTTCCGGATTTGGTTAAATTTTGAGTCGGTTTCCAAAATATAACACAATTCAAAAATGTCCGAGCTATGGTAGCCGACTTTTCGAATCGATCTTTAGTCGATAATATTAAAACTATATACGGATCTTCACGAACGGTGCAACTCCGGATACGGACGGACAGACAGACAAACAGTGCTGAATCTATTCAGCTGGTTCTTCTGTGCCTTAGACTATATATACTCAAAGGGGCCTGACACGCCCATTTGTGCCTATGGCATGCATTTTTATATAACCAATATACTGTTTGTATACACTCCAATATTCATATTATAATGAATTCAGAGTATACAAAAAGTATTAAGAGAATATTATTTGAATATTATCATCCCTTAAATCATATATTTTAATATTTTAGCTGAGCCACCACATAACGACCAAAGAGATGCGCTACTGTGACTCGAACGGAAATTCGCTGGCCTGCACTGAATCGGTTAAGAATAAGTCCTATGAGTTTATCAATCAGTATATGCGGAAGAAGGGACCCGTGTACCAGAAGCCAGCCGATGAGCCCGACTATTAATGATCAGTATCAGCCCCACTCAGGCACTTTGTAACTTTAATCATATATTTAGCTTTAATCGAACAGCGAATGTTTTCTTATTTTAATTTTGTTTTAAAATGTTTCTACCCAATGTTTGGGTATATAGTTACTTAATTTCAGCAATTTACCTGAATACAAATTGCTAAGAAAAGACTATGAGCTTTCTCGTTGCAAAACATGAAATAAAAAATATATTTTTCAATGCGGAGGTTATTCTTTTCTTTGAACTACTTGACTAGCCTAACGGAGCAATCCCCAATGAATGGGAGAGGCATGCAAAGAAAAACGAGGATTGTATAATCGAAGTCGGAAGCTAATACATTTTTAATTCAGTTAATAATTTAAAGCAATACACAGAAAATTGTAGTGACACACATTACAATTGTGTGTGTGCGTGCGTGCGTGTGTGTGTGGGGGTTTGTAACTGGGTTAGTGAGTGGTGGGCGTCTATTATTGGGCGGACTGCTTTACATCGGCTGCATTAGCTGCAGGTGTGCGATTCGCTTCCTCGGGCTTCATGGCAGGGAACAAGAGCACCTCCTGCAAGAAAATATCATGTATATTAGGGAATGAAAACAGATTTGTTGGCCACTTTTGATTTGGTACGCACCTTGATGTTATTTGAGTCGGTCAGGAACATGGCTAGCCGATCAATGCCCATACCCCAGCCTCCGGTGGGCGGCAGGCCGTATTCAAGCGCCGTACAGAAGTTCTCGTCCACCATTTGAGCCTCGTCATCGCCAGCGGCTTTGTCGCCAGCCTGCTGTTCGAAACGTTCCCGCTGCACCACGGGATCGTTAAGTTCTGTGTACGCATTGCATACCTCTTTCTTGGCCACAAAGAGCTCGAAGCGCTCCGTTAGACCGGGCACACTGCGATGGTACTTGGCGAGTGGCGACATTATTTGCGGATGTTCGCAAATGAATGTCGGATTGATGCATGTTTCCTCGATGAACTCACCAACCAGTTTGTCTAGCAAACGGGCGGTGGTGCGTGGCGCCGGGCACTCCACCTGATGCTTGGCACACAGTTGAGACAGAAACTCATTGGCAGCCGGACTGTTGAATGTGTCCGCTGAGGGAAACTTGACCTGCAGCTTCTCTTCGAGAGTCTTGATCATAGACACACGTTTGAATGGGGGCGTAAAGTCAATCTCTTGCTCGACACCTTCGGGCCCATCCGGATGGTATTTAATTTTGTATGAGCCATGAATGGCCATAACCATGCCAGATAGCATTTGCTCAGTGATTTCAATTAGATCGTAATAATCAGCATATGCCATATAAAATTCACAAGTGGTAAATTCAGGGTTGTGGGTCAAATCGATACCCTCGTTGCGGAACTGCCGACCGATCTCATAAACCCGATCCAGACCGCCTACAACGACCATTTTGTGATACAGCTCTGGTGCTATGCGCATGAACAGATCCATTTTGAGTTCGTTGTGATGAGTGACGAAGGGCTTGGCAGTGGCGCCACCAGCAATCATATTCATCATTGGTGTCTCAATCTCAAGGAAGCCCAGGCGATCCAGAAATTGGCGGACATATGATATAATCTGCGTATGAAGAAGCACGATATTTACATTTATTTAATAATATTGTACATACTACTATTAATGTGTTTTGTCACATACCTTTGCGCGAATTTGGAAATTTTCGCGCACTTTGTTGTTCAGTATTAGGTCTAGATACCGCTGGCGATAGCGCGTCTCCTTGTCTTTGAGCCCGAAGTGCAGATGGGGCAGCATGTGTAGACAGGGTGAAAGGAGTTTCAGCTCAGTGGGCATAATGGATAGTTCGCCCTTCTTGGTCTTGCCGGGATGACCGTTGACGCCAATGATATCGCCACGACGCAGCTTGGCCGTGTCTTGCTCGAAGGCCGCTTCACTTTTGTATGATTTAGCACTGGCCATCACTTGCAGCTTGACACCCTCACCGCGTAAATCGTAAAAGATGAGCTTGGCACCGGACTCGCGTATGGCATGAATACGTCCAGCAACACTCAAATTGACCTGATCGAGCGTTTCGCCGTCCTTGAGCTGGGCATATTGTTCAATAAACTTCTCCAGTGAGATGCTAACATGGAATTTGTGTGGATACGGATGATTTTCGGATGTTTGCTTTAAGTCGGCGACTGCAGCTGATCTCAGCTTAAAGTATTCATTGGGAGAGATCTCCTCTTCCTGTTCGGCGGAAGATTTTTTCTTTTGACCGGCATCGGGAGTCTCGGTAGCTAAGCGCGTTGCCTCCTTTTCTGCCTTTTCCTTGGCCTTCTGCTCAGCTTTCAGTCGGCGTTTCAGCTCACTGAAAATAAGCAATATATCAGATAAATTTCAGGAGACCGAGCTGATTTTACGAACAGTTTTGTGCGTTTACTTGGGGCCAGCTGCATGTTGGCCACATGGTAAAGTCTCGTAGCTGTCACCGTTGGCAGTTTGAGTGATGACAAATACACTAAGTGTCTAACTATGTTGCGTGCAAGCATTTTGCAGACGTTATTTTCAGGTGATATTTTATTTTTAATTTATTATCTATCTGCCGCTATCAAACAACGAAACAGTTCGACTTAACCTCACAGTTGCTGACTAGTTGGCCAACTTTTGATGGGGGATAAATGCTTTAATTTACGCAATGATTGCGTGTACTTACTTCTTGGACAGTTCACCAGTTGCAGTAGCCATGCCGCTTGACGTCTTAAGAGTTCCAACTAATAATTTGTTCTGAATGTATAAATATAAATAAAGATTGTGAATGCGCCACACACTCGAAGTGAATTGAAATTGTATTTATATACAATACATATCGATATATCGCTACATGCCATTATATAGAAATTCGCAAATTTGGCAAAAGACCGCGTTGCCAACGAATATAAAACACGTGTTGCTAGTACATCAGCTGATTTACCTAAGTATAGTATGGCAATGCTGGTAAAATTAGTTTGGAGATCGTGAGTATAAATGTCGTGATTTTCATAAATACTTTTCCTCATAAAAATTGACACTACCCTAAATCCTAAATACAAAAATATCCACAAACACGAACATCATCCAAACAGTAAATTTTTTATTAAAATCATTTCTGGACAATGTCTATTCGATTTTATACCATATAATTCAAATTAGAAACTTAGGTCCGTCTGGGCCGCGATAGACATATATGTTCACGCACACATCTCCAATCAGCAGGTGAAATTGTGCCGGGTTGCCCGAAGCTGAGTGGTAATGTAGAAAAAATATTGAAATATAAAATACATAGCAAACGTTTCTAATACCTTTCAGCCCTATATACAACTGGCGATTTATAATATTCGTCAAAAATTCAAACAGAAAATCCCAAAAAAAAAATATATATAAATTCGTGTACCACAGAGCATAAGCCATGGTAACGGTTGGACTTTTATCGAGCCTGCTCTGCGGCCGCAGTGTTGGCAGCGGCGTTGTCTGCATTCTAGCGCGCATCGCCAGCCCTAGAGTGAATCTCAATCTAAATCCACGTTGCCTCAGCTTCTTGGGCAGCATCAATAAAGGAAATGGCAGACCATCAGCCTCATCAACATTGCCTTCAACAACCACGACAGCGACAACAATATTGTCACCGCTGCTTGTCGCCAGATATCGCAGCTATGCGCGTCTTAGCACTAAATCAAACTCGCACTGTGCTAACGCCAACAAGACGGACACCAAATCCTCATCAACGGCCACCACCACAACCAGCACCAGCAACAGTACCAGCACCAGCAGCACCACCACCACCAACGTATCCAACTCAAACGAACTGTTTGGCGAGGCGGCGAACATGGGCCTCTTTGCCAAGTTCAAGCACATGTATAAGCAATATTGGTATGTGCTTATACCTGTGCACGTGATAACATCGATTGGATGGTTCGGCGGCTTTTATTACCTATCAAAAAGGTGAGCGACTGGCAGCAGCTTCATCTAACACTCAAAATTTTTCATATGGTACTTATTAATATTTGGTCAACAGTGGCGTCGACGTGCCTGCCGTGCTCCAGTACTTACACTTGAGCGAGAACATCATTGAGAAGGTGCAGGGTTCTGATATGGGCCACTACGCGATCGCCTATCTGTGCTATAAGGTGGCTACACCAGTGCGCTATGCATTGACACTGGGTAAGGGCTATCGAAAAATAATAGAAGAATCATATTATATATATTTTGTGCTTCTTTTTTAGGTGGAACCACGTTATCCATCAAATATCTGGTGCAGTGGGGTCATATCAAGCCGATGCCAACCAAGAGCCAGTTGATAAAGATGTACGAGGATACGAAGGCTACGCGCGCCAGTGCCAAGGCTAGCAAGGATGAGAATCGCAAATGATCGACGGCTATAAGGCGCCTTCATCGTCGCCTATTATCGTTGTCACTTGCCATTCGGCGTTTAGTTGGCTAGTTGTATTTTTATGTTAAGCTTTTTCACGTTTATTAAGGCAAATGTTGTTTCTGGATATTATCTTCCCGCCCAGACGCATCTGAAAACATACAACCGGATAACATATTTTTTAACGCCGCTGCATACGTTTGAGAGGATTACACATGAATGAATATTTCATATATACATATATATATTTTGTAATAACAGTTTTGCATAGTTTTTTGTTCGTTACGAAATCATTGCCCATTGCCGTATGCAAAGGAGAGCCATACTCACACACACATGCGATCTCGCATGCATACAGCAGACTCAACATAAATATAAACATTCAGACACACGAACATTCACTGACACGAATACTCACACGTACTCACACACATTCACATTAACGGACACACAATAGAAAGCATTATGGTGCGGCAGCCTCCGATACAAACCAAAAGGAATGTATATTTTGTAAATGTACTGAAAAAGTTATCGATAAAAAACCGAACTGGTATAAAACCACTAACCAGAGAACACATAGACCGGACACGTAGTGTAAAGTGTTTTGCACACTTTTTTTTTGACATTACGACCCACACCACTTCGTATTTGCTCGGCTCCTCACTTTTAGGTTCAGGCTACTAAAATATTCGAGAGCACAATCATTTTGCTTCTGGCGCTCGACCAAGATGGTCGATGGTTGAACAAAAGATCCCTCTGTGCTCAATGTTTCCCTTGCTCTCTCTCTCTCTCTCTGTGCTCTTTGCTCTCTCAAATGTGTATATGTGTGTATGCATGTGAGCACAAGCAGCAGCTCTGAGCTGCCAGCTCACGAAAATTGAAATTTCTTCGCAGCAAGAACCCATGCCTTCCCTTCTGTGTGAAGAGTATACCAAACTATTTAAACCGTTTGTCAAGCTCGTACAAAATCTGTATATGTGTTTTCGATATTATTTGTGGAAAGGGTATGAAAGCGTTGGTGCTCATAGTGAAAATGCTTTCGCGACGAGCCTGCACGCACACACTCTCCCTTGCTACATGTATTATGAGAATTTATATGTCTGTGTGCGTAGCTCTTGCTGCTTGTAGCAATTTTAGGTCCCAGCATTTGCATTTGGTTGATCTTGAGAAGTGCCTCACACTTATATGTACATATGTATGTATGTATGATTGTGTGTACGCAGGGGACGCGATGCCCACAATTGTGGAATATCACTTGTAGAAGCATTTGTATGCCTATGTGCCTTTACATGTGCGTTTGGGTGTGTGCATGTGTGTAAGCATGGGACGTGAACATTGGTGTGCATGTGTGTATGCATGGGACGAGAACATTGGCTGCCTACCTCAACTAAGAATTGTCTGAATGATTTTGGGCTCGAATTGAAGAGGCGCGCTTATACATACATACATATGTATGTATTTATATAAGTAGCTGATTAACTAAAGTGACAAGTGCATATGCCAATTCTTTGTGGCACTGTGACCGTCGAATAACTCATACTGTATGTGTATGTGTGTAGTATAGTTACTGGCGGGTAACTCGCGCTTATATTTAAGCACCTGGATTTAATTTTAATGATCGGGGGTTGGCTATCAGAAGGAATTAAAAAAAAAAGTTTAGTACCTTATTTGGCTCAGTATACAAATGGGATGCGATTTTCGATCCCTTGTACCTGTTCATATAGTTACATACATATACAGGTGCATGCCAATAAAAAAAAAACTTCTAAAAAGAATTGGCATATGCACTTGTCACTTTAATTATAAGCGCGCCTCTTCAATTCGAACCCAAAATCATTCAGACAATTCTTAGTTGAGGTAGGCAGCCAATGTTCTCGTCCCATGCATACACACATGCACACCAATGTTCACGTCCCATGCTTACACACATGCACACACCCAAACGCACATGTAAAGGCACATAGGCATACAAATGCTTCTACAAGTGATATTCCACAATTGTGGGCATCGCGTCCCCTGCGTACACACAATCATACATACATACATATGTACATATAAGTGTGAGGCACTTCTCAAGATCAACCAAATGCAAATGCTGGGACCTAAAATTGCTACAAGCAGCAAGAGCTACGCACACAGACATATAAATTCTCATAATACATGTAGCAAGGGAGAGTGTGTGCGTGCAGGCTCGTCGCGAAAGCATTTTCACTATGAGCACCAACGCTTTCATACCCTTTCCACAAATAATATCGAAAACACATATACAGATTTTGTACGAGCTTGACAAACGGTTTAAATAGTTCGGTATACTCTTCACACAGAAGGGAAGGCATGGGTTCTTGCTGCGAAGAAATTTCAATTTTCGTGAGCTGGCAGCTCAGAGCTGCTGCTTGTGCTCACATGCATACACACATATACACATTTGAGAGAGCAAAGAGCACAGAGAGAGAGAGAGAGAGCAAGGGAAACATTGAACACAGAGGGATCTTTTGTTCAACCATCGACCATCTTGGTCGAGCGCCAGAAGCAAAATGATTGTGCTCTCGAATATTTTAGTAGCCTGAACCTAAAAGTGAGGAGCCGAGCAAATACGAAGTGGTGTGGGTCGTAATGTCAAAAAAAAAGTGTGCAAAACACTTTACACTACGTGTCCGGTCTATGTGTTCTCTGGTTAGTGATAAAACGTAAAGATTAATTTGTCTCTTCCTTTACGTTAATTACCCATTACGCACATCGATTCTTCTTTCAAACCCCAATCAGAAGATTTTCATAGCTGCCAGACGACCTAATATACAAATGAAACCTATATACATATGTACATATAATTCTTTCTCACTCACGATCGTGAAATTCCCCCAAAACAAATATGTCTCAAAGTAAATGACAATGAAAGAAAGACGCTATAGCGCCTCTATTTCAGTCAGACCTTAATTTTCAAACCAATAAAACCAATTGAATTGGATTTTGTTTTTTTGCATTTTATATTTCGTTATCTTTTTTTTTTAGACTTTTTTTTTATTTTTCATTTTTTGTTTGTAACGTTAGTAAAATATCCAACAATTATAATTTTAACTAATAGTTAAGCCAGAAAAAATATATATAGTAGTAGTTGTTGTTTCATTCTTTTACAAATAAATAAATAATGTGTCTTGTTTTTGTTGTTGTTTTAGTGTTTATGCTCGGTGTAGGTATACATATATATATACGCAGATATATGTATATATAATGTGTGTGTGTGTATGTTTGTTAAGTTATAGTAGCTCGTAATGTGTGTGGGGCAAGTAAGTGTATTTATTGTTTGAATCTCGCTTGCTTGGGGCACAAGCAATATTATGTACACATACATACATACATATGTATTTCGGTTGCACTTCGTGTATCATTTACATAAATACAAAATACAATAAATAAATAAATTAAATAGGCAACAAATAAGGTAGCAATAGCAAAAAAAAAATATATATATATAAAAATTAAAATAAGGTATGTGCGTGTATGAGGGGTGGATCATCGGGGCTAAATGGGGAAAAATATCAGCTAAAGTACATACGAAACAAACTATATACTCCATATTATATCCATAACAAGGTTCTCCTTCTCTGTATCGCCAGATACAATGTCTATAACTTTGAGACTAGTTTGATGTTCAGATCGAACGTTGAACGCGGCGGACGATTGGATTGATTTCAATTGATTTGAATTTGATTGGAACAAAATGTAAATGTTAATTGTTAATTAAATTGTTTGCTCTGTGGTGTGTGTTTGTTTGATTTATGTTGGTGTTCTTGTTTGTTTTTATCGTGCTATGCTCTTCATTATAATTATATAATATATAATTAGCTGCTAGCATTTATCATAAGTACGTTTCACAATGCAGCTTCAGTTAGTTTTACTTTTTCATTTGGTTTTTCTTTTCTTTATATATATATATATATATATTCTTTTTTAAATCTTGCACTTGGCGCAAAAATTACCTTTCTTGTCTATCAGGTTTTGTTGTTGTTGTTTAATAAACTAATCATTTGCTAAAAGCTTTTTGTTTTTGCTAGTTATGTTGAGTGTGTAAATGTGTGTGTGCTATGTTATGTGTGTGTGTGTGTGTGTGTGTTTTGTGTTTCTTTATGGAGCTGCGCTGCTAAGCGCCCCTAATTTTCCCCCTATTTACTGCATTTGTTTGCTTCATTTATTATTATTGATACATAATCAATTTTTTTTTTTTTTTTTTTTTTTTTTTGTTGCTGTTGTTGCTTTTTTATGAAATATATACTGATATACATTGCACAAGTTTAGGAGAATTTGCAATTAAGTAGTTGATTGCAATTCATTTTCTTGAAAGTTCTTAAGCAATTGTGTTTGGTTTCTTGTTGCTATTTGCTTTTTATCTTTCGTTTCTTTGTTTCTCTTTGTGTTTTGTTTTTAATTTAGTTTCTTTTTTACACAACCACTTGACACGACTTTCGGCAAACCAATCTTGCTTTAATATTTAGCTCGGATTGGCCTTCGGTCAACTGTACATATAGATACACATAGATAATATATATAAACATATATACATACATTTACATACGCTACATACGTAGAGTGTGGATTTCTTTCTGTTACTCTATATATGCAATGACTGGTAGGATAGGTCAAAATTTCCAATAAAGACGCTAAGAAAACTAAATAAATATATATGCCAGAGGAATGCAAGACAAAATTTTGAAGAAATAACAATTTTGTTGCTGTTCCAGTGTTTCTGTGTTGCTTCGCATTAGTTCTTTCCTAAGATCTCCTTTCTTTTGTTTAGCCCCTGCTTTTGAATTAGCTTTAAGGTATTTGTTTATACTTAGGTTAAGAGCTTTTGTTTTTTGTCTATTGTTGACCGATGGCTGCAATTCTATATTTTCTGGCTTGCCGAAAGCTGTCTTACATAAATTGTTTGATTCTTGTATTTTGTTCGTTCATTACTATTTTTTCTGTTTTTTCTTGATGTGTTTTACGTTCTTATTTGGTGTCTGTTTTTGGGTTTAATCCATTTATCTTATTTACATCATTCGCCTCCAATGATCGCCATATACATGCTTTGCCATCCAATTCCGGCATTGTTGTTATTTGGAATTGGACTTGATTAGTTTATAGTTAAATTTAAATTTAAATTTACGCACGTTTGCACAATTTGCAAAATTCTACGAAACATTTACTAAGGGGTCGACTTGCTGTTCTTAATGCACTTTCATTTTTCATTTTGTTCTTAGTCGTTTTAATGTTTCCTCTATTGTTTCCCCTATTTTCTTTGTGGTGTTGATGCTGTTGGTATTGTTGCTGTCGCAACATACGTTTTGCATTCAACTGCCAGGATGTTGTAGAGTAGTTAGTTAGAGTTAGCTTTACGCTCGTTCGTAGAATAAGATATAGGCACTGGATGAAACGAGACAGTTCTCGGGGATAGCATCGCTAACGCTACAATGAGTACGTAAATATGAACAATTAATCAATCAAGACCAATATAATAATTCAGAGGCTATTGCATGAATGTATACGTACCTATTATCATTGAACTCATGCCACTTGCGTGAGACTGGATGCTTACAGATGGCCACGTAGTGACCGCCAGCCGTTGAGCCTGTTTAAGAAATAAGTATGATTAGCACTTGCTACATTTGTTGCAATGGACTGGAACATACCCATATGATTGGAGATCGCATAGAGCGAATAATGCACATTCGAATTTGCGTTTGCCCCATATGAGGCCATATTGAGCTCCCGATCCGCCGTAGGGAACTCAACAATATTCGAGAGCTTGCTCCAGCGTGTTTCTGAGAAACGTTTTAGATCTGCAAGAAGCAGCAAAAGCAAAACAAACGTAAATCATATGTGCACATATACTTTATATAGTCATGTTGTTCAGTTGCACTTACGTATCACCAGGTATTTGGGGAAACGCTGTATGGTAAAGCTTTTGGTACATTTTCGGCGTGTCTTGCATTTGGAGCATGTGGGCATCTCGTCGCCATCTAGCACCTCTTCTCTAATGAACAAATCTAAGCAGGCTTCTAATTTGCAGCGCGATGACGATGGTAGTGGCACACTCAGATCCCAGAATGGGTCAAAGGTAACGCTAGTATTGCCACATGTTGTGCACTTCAGTGTGCTCTTCAATTGACCAACAAACAAATCTCGTATCAGGGAATTCTCATGCCTGGCATACCACTCCCAAGTCAGATCGGCCTTCTTATTGTCACTGCAATTGAATACAATCCACATAGATTAGTTTCGTGTCTAAGTTATTTGTTGTGCAATTAAGCACTCACCTGAGATTATCGTCAATGTTAAGCGTTTCACCCTTGACACCGGTGTTCAGTGCCGAGTGCAGCGAGTCAAGAAAGAAGCGCAGAAACTCCTGCGCATCCTGCTGATTGTAATCGCTATACATGCGATGCTTTGTCGAAAAGGCACGCTTCAGTTCCATCGGCGTTACACTGTGCACATTTGCCGTCCACATTTCCTGTATGAGTTTGGCAAATTCTGTAATGCAACAGATATATAAATAGATTTATAAGAATATAATGTAATATTATAAAAATTGAATACTTGCCGTATAGTATTTGCTGATCCTTGGAGGTTGCCGTGCGCGTGTTGGTATGATGGGCGCGCAAGAAGCGCGTCAGCTCAGTCGTGTGACTCAGGCATTGGATGACCGAGTTCATGAAGCAAGTGTTTCCAATATTTCTCAGACCGCATAGACCTGTGGGCAATGGGATTCAATCAAAATTTTTAATTATTATAAGCCATTGGTGTTATTATAGCTAACTGGGCGTGGCCCAATAGGCACTCCCCAATTCGGATGGCGTGTTACTGATTTGCCTTCTTCGCGTTCGATTGACGGCCATTTTGAATGGATTTGAGATCTAGTTTATGCGGAAGCTCCTACGTATGTATCTCTGGCTCACTATGTCAACTGGCATACTGAAACAATCTAACTGACATCTATTACCAATGGGCCGGGCACAGCTTACTTTAGGGCGAAAGTAAGAATATTATAATTTTTATATATATATTTATACGTATATATATATATACATCTGCATATCAAATTATACATATACCTCTTCTTGTTCTTCCGAAATCTGTAACGCTGCGCCTTCTATCTCTCTCACTCTCTTTCTATATGTAAATATATGTATGTATACGCATGTGATACTGTTTATATAAATTATATATACACATATATAAATATATATGTATATGTTACACGAACAAAATTTATTACTGTCTATTGCTTGCATCGAAAAAAAAGTTAATGCCTATTTGTTTTACAATTTATAGTTCTATGAACTCTAAAGCACACCTTTTGCATGGCATAGTTGATTAAAATATATTTCTAATATATACTACTACAATTTTTTAGATCGCAGTCATGAATGTAATGGAGTATTATATCACAGTTCGTAAACATAGTAGTGATCGATATACATATATATGGAACGCATACACAACTTCTCTTCATATCAGGAGATCTAGTCTGCTTCTTTGAACTTAGGAAGATCCTTACTCACCCTCGAGCTTCTCATCACGGCTGCTTTTGTAGCCCTCGTCCAGGCTATTATGCTTCGTGCTTAGCGACGATGAGCCAATGGAAGAGGTTGTGGCGTTGGTACTGTTCCGTCCGCTGTCCTGATCCCGCCAGTAACGGCTCGGCGTCGGCGACACTGGCGGCAGCACTGAGCGAGTGCTGCTTGTGGCATTGCGCGATCCCTGCACAAAACACAATTTCAATTTAGTGATACGTAACACGCAAAGAGGCAGAGGTAAAACGAAAAAATAAAATACATAAATAAATACAATGATCAAATTAGTCAGTTATTCAAAAGCAGCGAGCAATCGATTATTAGAAATGGATGCATCTATCGATATTGGCTGGCGTTGGTATCGGTGTGAGAGCGAGCAGGTGAGTGTGAGTATGTTGGTGTGCGCGTGAGCGTGTGTATGTGTATGGCGGCTAACAATAAAAAAGGATATAAATAAATTGTGGCATGCAAACTTAACGAATCTTAACGAATAATAACATGGCAGTTGAAGCAGGCGAGGGTTAGCTAAAATAAAACAAAAGGGCACAAAATGAAACCAAACATCAAATCGATTATTTTTCATTTGACTGTATCGATAACAAAGGCAAAACGAAACCACAATCCAATTAGAAATCAAAACGCATTGCTCCTGCAATCCTACACAAAAATATATGTATATACGTATACTATATATATGTAGGTAAAAAGAAATCTACAATAAAATCAAACACTCACACACAGACACACAAAATGATGATTAATATATATATATATATTTGTTTGTTTGTTGGTTGGCTGAAAAATTAAAACAAATAACGGTGTTGTAGTCTGTGCTTGTGATAAGAATGGACATGAACGCTGAGACAGCAGCGCCTTTAGCAATTGCTCAAGACTCTAAATAGTTGAAGAAACCAAAACTAAAACACATAATGTGAGATAAAGAGAAATAGAGAAAGAGAGAGAGAGAGAGAGACAGAGCGGGAAGAGAGAGAGAGAGAGAAATTGGGCACTGGGCGCCTGCCCCAAGTGCTATTTGAGCGCCACTTACGCTGTCGTTGGCTGCGACGCTGCTGATTGCGGCGGCGGCAGAGTAAGTGTAGGCGCTGGTCGAGTTAGCAGCAGCTGCTGCTGCCGCTGCTGCTGCTCCCGCCGTGTCGTTGTTGTGATGAAGGTGCACATTTACCTTGTTGCTGTTGTTGGCCAATACATTGGCCGTTGTTGTTGGTGTCATTGCCGCAGCTGCTGCTGCGGTTGTTGCCATCGCTGTGCCAGCATTTTCCGAGTTGGCCGCCTTCGCCAACAGGCCGTGGGCAATCCGACTGGCCGACTTGCTCATGGGCGCCACAGCTGATGACGATGCTGCTGTTGCCACTGCTGTCGCTGTTGTTGCAGTCGCCGTTGCCGTTGCTGCATTGCTGTTGCTGTTGCTGCTGCCGGTGCGATAGGCGGCTCGCGTCAAGGAGCTGCTATACCCAGCCGCAATGCGTGTATGTTCCATGTCCCCGCTGAAGCGCTGCTGCAGATTGCTGCTGCTGCCGCCAGCACTGTTTGAGGTGCCTTCCGCCGTGGCTGCTGCTGCTGTTGCCGATGCTGTTGCAGCTGCTGCCGCTGTCGCCGCTGCTGCTGTCGAGCCATTATTGGCATTATTCCGCAACGGTCCCGGTTGTCGCTTCTGTTCGCTCAGATTGTTAAACTTCTCAATGGACGCCTTAATGCTGACCGAATCGATGCCATACCGTCGCGCATTGCTGCTGCTGCCGGCGCTATTGTCTCGCTCCAGACGGTCCCGGTCCCGTTCGCGGTCCCGATCCCGCTCCCGTTCCTTGGGCCGCTGTTCGCCATTTGTGTGCTTGTAGTTGTTAAACTTCTCGTAGCTGGCCGCAAAGTTCGAATTGGTGAACGTGACTATCGTCGACTTTGGCCGGATCGAGCGCTGACCACCATTGGACTTATCTCCGCCCAGCTGCTGGTTGCGCAGCTGCAGTGGCGGCGTTATGGGCTTGAAGTAGCAAATGTTTGTCATCTTTTGGCTAGATGATATGGCGCCCGATGCGGTTGTTGTTGTTATTATTGCTGCTGATGAACCTGTAGTTGTTGCTGCCGCTGCCGCTGCAGTCGCCGCTGTTGTTGTTATGCTGGTCGGTATATCGTCGCTATCAATGTAGCTAATGTCGTCATGTTGTTGCTGCTGCTGCTGCTGGCGTTGCATATTGTTGTTGCTGTTGCTATTGTTGCTGGCACTGCTGTTGTTGTTGTTATTATTATTGTAGCTGCTATGACTGTTCATCGCACTATGATTGTTGTTGCAGTGCAGCAATAAAGGCTTCAGTTTACCAGCCACAAGTCGCCCAGCTCCAATTCCAGCTGCTGCTGCTGCTGAGGATGTTGCCGCTGTTCCTGCTGCAACAGTTGTCTTTTGGCCCAATGTCAGCTGCTGTTTACTGCTATGGCTATGGCTATGGCTGTGGCTATGGCTCTGGCTATGGCTATACTTGATATCAATCCTGTGGACGGCTGAGTTGCCAGCTCCTGTTGTTGCTGTCGTCGTCGTCGTCGTTGTTGTTGCTGTTGCTGTTGTTCTGTTTGACGAGTTGACGCCACTATTGGCGTTGTTGGTGCTGGTACTGTTGCTGTTGCTGCTGGTCCCGCCCGCTTTATTGCCATTAAGCGTCGTCGTTCGACGCATTTCACTAACTGACGTCTCGTTGCCAGTGCCGTTAGCTATCACGGCTGCTGCTGATTTATTATTATTCTTGTGATCGTCGAGTGCCTTGTTGCGCTTGTGCGTCTTGCCACCAACTGGCGCCTGCTTGAGCGTTACCTGGGCATGCGCCAAATCGCACTCGGCCTTCAAGAAGCTGGGATCTTTGTAGCTGGATACCAAAAAATAGCGCTGATTCGCCGCCCGCACCGGATTCACGCTGCCACCCGCCGCCGCCCGTCCACTGCTGCCGCTTGGCCCGTTGCTGGCGGCGTATTTGAGTGAAGTCACCGGCTTCTGGACAGTGACGCCGACTCCAAGCCCACTGTTAGCACTAGTTTTCAATGACTTGGCGTGCCGTGACGAACCCTGGTGCTGACTCTGACTCTGACTGTGATGGGCCTGGGCCAGCTGTTGCTGGCTATGACTATGGCTATGACTGTTGCCTCTTTGTTGTGACTTCTGCTGTTGCTGCTGGTAGTGGTGGTGGTGGTAGTGGTGGTGATGCTGCTGCTGGTGTTCGTCAGTTATCGTTGCAGCTGCTGCTGATGCCGCAGTGTTTGCCTCCCGCTGCAGTTTGGACGCTGGAATCTTATGGAATCCTCTGGTTTTCTTAATGTCTAACATCATTCAACAGCTGCTTATCGTGCGCTCGCTGCTGTTGCTGCTGCTGCTGCGGCTGGCGATTACACACGATGCAATGTGACTTTGGATTTGATTTCCTTTGTTTTTCTTTCTAGATTTTTTTTTTAATTTTATTTTTATTTTTTTATTTTATTTTTTATTTTATTTTTTTTTAACCAATTATTGCTTCTTGTATATATTGATGATTTAATTTAATCCGCCTTGATGTTTTTTTTTTTATTATTATTATTAATATTATTTGCGTGATTGTAATTATTATTATTAAAGTTATTATTATTCTACGGGCTCTTTATGTCCTTCTTGTTGTGTTTGTTCAACTTATTTTCATTAAATTTGAATAGGTGTGTTGTGCTTACCAAAAATACATACTCTCAAAACTACATTATACACACATTTGGACTGTTTGTGAATACAAACTACTGCGTTAAACTAAAACTTTTTCAAATTTGGATGCTTTGAACTATGTTTGGAGCGCCTGCCTAGATTATTATCGATTCGATCAGTTCTACTAATTACAGTTGCAGTTGCGTTACATAATATATATACAATATATATATATACATATATATACATACATATATATACATATATATAAATATACATATACAACTATATATATTTATATGTATATATATTGGTTTTTGGTTTCGATTGCTCTGGATTGAATAGTTCTATGATTTTTGCCCTCGTCAGGTATTGACAGTTAATAATCAAGTGAGTTAGTTTGGTTAGTTAAAAGGGACGCGCACTGCGAGAGTATAGCTAAAAATATATAGAAATACACACATATATATAGATGTAGTTTGAATATTTGAGAGATGCGTGTAAAGGTGTTTAGCCACAAAACGAATCAAATAAAGAGAAAGCCAGATCGTATCAAAATGAAACAACAGAGAAACATGGATCCAACAGAAACAATATAAATGCCAAGTGAGATTCCAATATATGTCTATACACATACGTGTATGTACACGAATTGTTTTCTTCTTTTTTATAAATCGTTAATAATTATAATTATATATTTATATATAATTATATATATATAGACATACATATGCATAATGATTGTTGATTGCTTGGCCGACCGACCGTAACCGCAGTATGAATACTAATTTATCCTAACACAGAAGGTCCAGGAATGGGATCGGGTTTGAGGCTGGGTGGGTTTTAATTATTATGTATTTCTTTTCCATCTTGAAAGCATGGCAGAAGCAACAATGCATAAAGTCACATACACACGCACACACAAGCAAAAGACGCGCAAATATTCAAATTTCGATAGTTAGTTGAGCAGTATGTTATCGCATTATCGCTTGGCAGCTGCTCGTCTAGGGTGGCAACTCTGGCATGCGATTAGTAATTTAAATTTGTTAGCATTTGCAATTTTCTGAATGCCTGTGTCAGGTGCTTAGATATCCTGGCTCGGTTTTTATTTTTGTTTAACTTTCATCATTGTTTACCTTGCTGCGCGCAGTGGCGCCCTCAGCCAGCGTCAGCGTCGCCGTCGCACTGACATCACCATCGCCATCAGCGTCGCCGTTGACATCACCATTGGTACTCGCAGTGGCATTGGCCCTAGCCTTGGCAACTGTGACCGTTGTGGTCAGACTATTCACATCAGACGACGTCGATGCCACCGCATCGTCTGTGGTATCCGCTGCCGCAGCGTTGGAGCTATCATAGATTGCATTGCGCTTGGGCGACGACGACAGCAGCGAGAGTCCGTTAAGCTTGGCCTCCAGCCCATTGCTGCTGTCCTCCGTCGTCGCGTGGCCATTGGTGATGATGGTTGACGCTGTCGCTGTTGAGGCAGGTGTCACATCCTGTGTGCGGCGTGCTCGATTGTTGCGCAGCGTGAACGTGGCCGTTGGCACATCCCCGCTGCTGCTGCTCGCGGTTATCGTGTATCGCCCGGAGCCACTGCGTTGCCTGGTTGTGTGTGTTGTTTCGCTTGCGCCGGTATCGCCGCCGGCATCGCTGCTGCTGCTATACAGGCGGCTGTAGCGGCTGCTGCGCGGCCTGTCCACGGTCACGGTGCAGGTGGTGCTGTTATCATTGCTGCTGCTGCTGTTGATGTTGCTGTTGCTATTGCTATTGCTGTTGCTGTTGCTATTACTGTTGTTGCGGTTGTCAGTGTCGGCTTCGTTGACCGCCGATCTGGAACGTGACAGTTCACAGTTGGGTTTATAGTTGGCCGGACTGTACTTTTCGTACATGTCCAGGGCGGATGTGGCAACAAAATGTTCTAGGGATGATGATGAGCATGAGCTGGACAAACGTTTCGTTCTGCTGCCATTAGATGTCGCATCATTGCCATCTGCACGCTTCTTATCAATGGCAGAATCTCGACGATACTTTGACCAATCGTCATTCTTTGTTCCTGTTGCTGTGCCTGTCGAGCTTGCTGCTGCTCCAGCTGCTCCGCCATCGCCATTCGATAGTGTGCCCTTCGCTCGACGCGGCAACTGAACGTTTTTTGTTTTTGCATGTTTTTTTTTTTTTTGTGTCGTGGTTGAAACATTTATACAGATGTATGACATTTGAATGCGATTTAGTTGGTTGTGATATGACGGCAACGGTAACGGTTAACGGTAACGGTAACGGTTAACGATCATAATAATTTGTATGCGTTTTCATGATGGGCAGCAACACACAAACCAAATTTAAATTTGTTTATAACAAAGAACAAAACAAAGGAAAAATAAGTAATATAATAAACTTCAAAACAAGATAAGAAAGAAAGAGAAATATATATATATGTAAAAAAAAAAGCAGAAAGAACAATCACTATCAATGGCAAATAATCGAATAATCAGCGAAAAAGTTGCTCTCGTTTTAGGTCACATTCACATGTTCCTGCCAAATTTAACATGCACTTAGCACTTGAGCAACCGCATGACAAAAACTGTCATGCACTTTGCATAGCGTAGCTAAGCAATTTATCGATATACTGTTGCCAGTTTTTATTTTCGAAATTTAAACTATGAAGATATTTACATATATAAATATATAATATCTAACATGTAGAATCGTTCCAGATTTATATTTTAAGCGATTGTCAACTGTCGCAAGAATTGGAAACGTAATTTGCAATTATTCGTCATTTGGGTTCTATTTTGGGCGTCGATTTACATATAAAATCTTCTATATGTTTAAATTAAAAAAGAAAAAAACATTTGCAAAATGTACGAAATCATTAAATATAAAATATAATATTTTGCAAACATCAATGTCGTTGTTTTTTTATATAAAGAGCAGAGATATAGCAAGAGAGAGATCTGCTAGAATTCAAAATTATCCACAAATTTAAAATTTAACAATTCGAACGGAATTGTTTGTTTTATATATTTTTAGCTGGTTTCAGATAATTCTCGTATTTATTTATTTTGGTGTTCATAATCAAAATAGAATGCAGACACACACACGCACATACATACATGTATGCATGTAAATAATTGATGATGTCGACAAATATCTTTGATGACATGCACAATTCAAAAATAGACAGTCCATTTGTTATCGCTATCACTATCGATAAGTCATGTGCAGATCAAGTGATGGGCTTTTTCAAATTTTCAAACACATGCTTATTCTGTGCATATGAATATGTTCACATGTATCACACACAATCGCACGTACGCACACACACACATATCAACACAATGCATCTTTGCCATATTAAACATATTACGAATTTTGAATATTTTATGCCGCCAAGAAACGTTTTCATATGCAGATAGCACAAGGGCGTACTACATTTGTTATTGCTGTTGTTGTTGTTGTAATGGGGTCTTTTGTTGCAATTGGTGTTGCTGCCGTTGGTCCCATTGGAACGGTGCCAACAAGTGGTTTGACTTGGCAAAAACATTCCATTGCCATGGCGCGGCGGGTGGGTCTATGTTTGTGGTCATGACGCATAGGCTGCCTTATCGCAGATTTCAGCACAAACACACACACGCACACATACCATACATATTGCGACGCAACAACAACATCAGAGCGCAAACAAATGACAAGTTAGCAAAACTGAAAAGGTAACTTCAAAATGCCGCCAACTGTCAAACGCGTGTCACAAAAAGAACGGTAAATACAAAGTTAAAGTTCTAGACGGTGTGTATACATATATATTTTACACATACATATATATATATATATATATATATTATGTGTATGTGTGTTTGTTTATGTAGGGAAAAGGGCGTACTGGCATGCGTCTAAGCAGAGCCAACATGGGCGTGCCTGGCTGTATCGCATACTAGCTGTGAGACATACATTTGCACACATTTATAACCATACACACATGCGTGTATGTATGTGGACAGGTGGGTGTGTTAAGTGGGTTCGGGGTTTGGCTACCAGGTGAGTGTATGTCATGGGCTACTTGTGATTTTTGGATAATGCACAGCATGAAACGCGCAGCCAAAGCTGATTAAAATTCGCATTTCTTCCTCTTATTCTACACATAAAACAGGCAGTGACAAATATGCGTATGCATGTATGTTTCACATAATAAGCAATAAACAATTCGCAAGCCCTACATACGTACTTACAAACAGAGACATACACTCACAGATATAAAAAGGACTGTTCCATCTGTTCCTATTGAGATCGGTTCTTAAATATCATTTTCCTATGATCAGTAGAAAATTGAGTAATAATCTCACAATCTGATTATTTAAATATATAGATGAATATATAGATATACGATCTTCGGAGATTCTAGGTCTAAAGATGTAAGAATCATAATTTATAATCCATAACATTAAAACGAGAATTGTTATACAGACATAAAAACAAACTACACTTTATAGAATCCAGATATTTGGGGCTACATCGACTCAGATACGCTATATACTTTATAGGATCTGACCCGCCTCCTTCTGCCTATTACATTAGTGTTAATATTAACAGAATTCATATTTTCAATGGGGTTCAGATTGTAATGATTGCTTTAGGTAATTAAACACTCTACGATAGATCTTCGTAACATGATATACTTTATAAGTCTCCATTTCGCTTAAATTCAATATTATTTATCGGAACAGTCCTCATATCAAGGTTGCTTTTACATACATATTAATGTATATGTCCTACAATATGCTAGTTACATATACATAAACACATACAAATACGACACACCAATACTCCTTGACCATCACAATAACAACTCTACTTTAAATAGAGAACTCACCAAATGCTTTGAATGTGAGTGTAGGTGTCTGTCTATGCATATATGTATGTGTGTGTGTATGATTGTGCATATGAATGAGTTTTGTAAATTTATTCCAAGCCCAGTAAGGAGTTTCAAGTACGAGAGTGAAGCAGTTGAGGGTTTTCGAAGGTGAATAGAGATCTACTCTAATGGGTGTACTTATGCCCAGCATCATACACATACAGAATACTATATATATAGATATATATATATATATATAGAGAGAGAGAGAGAGCTCTGTTCAGCCATCAATGGAACATCACACATATGTATAGATAAATATGATAGATATGCATGTACATTAAAAATTAATCGACGGAATTTAAAGGGGATCGAGGGTTTGGGGTGAAGGTGTAGGTAGGTGGTAGGTGTGGCTAAAGCGATAATCATCAATAACACTCACTCCGCATCGGCCATACGAAATTGTATCATAATTGCTCAAATACGATGAACTAGTCCGATATCCAGAATTGAGAACAGAGCCAGTTCCTCCGCTCAGATACAATGGAGATGCGATGCTATTCCGCTGTGTGCTGACGCGCGGCGTACTCGAGTAGGTTGAATAGGAGCTGGGATAGTAGTTGCTCGCACTGCTGCTGTGATGATTGTAGGCGGATGTGGATGTGGATGAGGAGCCGGCTGCTGATGTACCCGAACCAGCTGACGAGGGCAGGTATTTGGATAGACTGCTGCCGCGATTATCGTAGTAGCTGCCGGAGTAGCGTGAGTAGCCGTTACTTGTGCCGCCGCCGCCGCCGCTGACGCTGCCGCTGTTTGTGCCGCTAGTGCTGGCCGAGCTGCCAGCGCCACTGGTCGACGTTGTGCCGTAGAGACTGCCACTGCCCGCTGCTGACGTTGACGATCTACGCGGCGAAATCACACGCATATTAGTGGCAGCAGCGTTCTACCGCTTCAATCGGACCACTTTGCCGTTTTGATTTGCCGTTATGAATTCCAATTGTTGCTGTGGATGATGATGATGATGTTGTTGTTATTATCGTTGTTGTTGTTGTTGCTGATATTATTGCTGTTGTTACTGTGGCTACTGCTGGATGGCTGGCGTTGTTATTGATTTGGCAGAGCGTTCTGTCCTTCACTGTTGTTGTTGCTCCTTGCTTTTAATAAAATTCTGCAATTGTTGCTCTTGTATTATTGCTGCAAGGGTGAGAGTGAAAGTGGATGCATGAGTGAGAGTAACTTTCAAAGCGGCAGCGCGCGACGAGATGCACTCGCTCATTCGCTCACTCACTCACCTTGGATTTGATTTGGCTTGGCTTGCAGTTGATTTTTCCTTTATTTTTACAGACTATTTACATAGCTTTTAATGGTTATTTATTTTAATGTTGTTGCTTATGCTATATTAAAGACCCGTTAGCGTTGCAGTTGAGAATAGGCAAACTGTAAATGAAGAAGAATTTATCAGAAAAGACCTTCGAATAATACACACACATAAATACTTAAGCATAGACATGTATATATACATATACATGTGTGTTCATATACATTTATGTACATATATAGGCGCTGACTAATAATTATAGTTGATTAATAATTTCATAAACGTATCAAAAGTTAAACAGCGCTATCAATATCGCCCACTTCGTCATTTCGTCATGTCACACTTGTTTACAAAATAACACAACGACAACACCAACAACAACAAATCACAATACTTGAAATTTCACGGCGCTGCAACTTGTCATAACAACAACTCAATGCAACTGCCGGTTTGTGTGTGCGTGTGTGCGTGTGCGCGCGCGTGTGCATATTGGTCGTGAATGAGTGAGTGGGGTAGCTATGCGGTAATAGTGAAGTTGTATATGTTTGTTTGTATGTGTATAAGATGCCGCCAGGCTGTCTACGGCCCTATACGGCGCGCAATGTCATTGTAACCGAGGAAACCGTTGCTCGGCTTTCATAGTGTGCGTATATGCGTGTGCTCGAATATATGTGGGGTAGGGCGCCACAACCTCTCTCTCTCTCTCTCTCTCTGCCTCTATCCATGTCTCTCTTTCACACACACGTAAACAAACAGACGGACACATGGTCACTATCATATCGATCTCGCGTTCATAAATACAACTACTGTTACAACTACAACTATAAACATCTCTACAACCGTTTTAGATTCACACATTTCAATTCGCTTTTGTGAAGCAGCGATGCCGAAAATCATGTCAAAAATCGAAATTATTATAATTAAAGCAACAACAAAAATTGAAAAAAAGGCAAATCTATTTATAAAAGCGCTTAAAAGCACATACACACACACACACATACACACAGCTGGCTGGCGCTGGCGGCCACGCTCCCGTTGGTTAGGTGGTGCGGCGGTGGCGGCAGTAGTAAAACTGCGCTGCTGTGCCTGGCCCATAAGCGCCATATGTGCAAATGAAATAGCAATATTGATATTGGCGACAGCGACACACTAAACACAACCACACACACACACCAAAAGACGACGAACACAAACACATATATATATACACATATGAATGTGCATATATATATACGCGGCCAAGCAAGCAACGTACGAATTACGCAAAGTGAAATATCTTTCTCAAAAATGGAAAGTGGAAAAGTGACGCCTATAATTGTGAATTTCGCTTAGAACTTGAACACTTTAATATACATATGTATATGTTTAATTATGGGAACATAGCTCCTTGGCGAGCAGTATATTTATTTATAAAATTCATCATTCACGCACAATCTACTCTCGACGTTTGGAAAAAAAAATTGTCGTATACGTTTAATTGTATCAGCTCTTGACACACACACACATATAACCACAAAAAATACTTAAAAAGTGCACTGACTGAGCTTCTTTACATGGTAATAACTAATATTATTGGCTTTTATATTTAATTTTCAGCCCACAGCACGCACAACTCACTTAGTAGCGAGTCAGTTTTGCAAGCGAACTACCGAAATCCAGAGTTGCGTTCATAGAAGTATCGATAAATGATTTTGTATCGCACCAGATGTCAAACCATTAATTATCGACTTAGTGGTCATCCCAAACAACAGATAAAGTGGCAACACCGCCGTGTATATACATTTTGAGAGAAAATTTTGTTCAGGTGTGAAAAGTTCTTGCATTTAAATATCGCTTAAAAATTAATGAAATCGTAATGCAAATAAATACTTGAATAAGTAAACTAAGGCTACCTCTATTGTTAGTGCCCATGCGGCACGTTAAGCCGTATTTACTCAATTACTAATAATACACTGCAGCCGCAAACTGTCGCGTCGCATTACATACAGTGTTGCCAACTTTTGTATTCGCAAAAAGCTACTTTAACGAAATTCGCATATCTCCACCATTATGTGCATTACAATTTTAATATTGCTAAGCAAAGAGTTAAACTCAACGTATGCAACATCATATATTGAAATATATAAATTAGTTATTCATTGTTATTAAACAACTATTTTTCAGCTAGACTGCGTATCACCGCCGTACCAATATAGCTTACAACAATTGTTTGTGAATCTGGATATTAAACATCTAAATCTAACCGGAAAAGGCTGAGTGGGCACCACTTTAGCCTGCGCCGCCGCCAAAGTCGTCACACAAAATGAAGTGAGCTACAAAACAAATAAAATAAATGCAATTATAATTAAAAACTGAAACGAAATAATTTTTACAACAATAACATCTCATTTTCGGTTTCCATTCCCATTTTCTCCGTGTACAGTAAACCAAAAGGCACAGCGGTTTTTTGTTAATTTTCTGAAGTTTCAATTTGTCTCGTCATTATCATCATCCGCATTGCCATCGTAATTTTTAGCAGGTTTGTCTTATTACCACCCATCAGCCGCCAGCCCGCCCGCCCAGCTAGCTTTTGTGAGAAACCTTGTATAAAAGTTCGGTTACTGGATCATTTTAATTGCGTACAGGAACTCTGTCGTTTGATATTCTTCATATCCCTAACGAACACAAACACATAAATATTTAGGTAAGTGCTGCTAGTTGTTGTATTACTTCCCCCTCTTTTCTAATTGTCGCCTAATTAACAACAATAGTTATGTCATCGACCGCGGGGAAACGTAAGGAAATATACAAATACCTGGCGCCATGGCCACTCTACTCCATGAACTGGAGCGTCCGGCCAGACAAACGTTTCCGCCTTGCCTTGGGTAGCTTCATCGAGGAGTACAACAACAAAGTGCAAATCATAAGCCTGGACGAGGATACCAGCGAATTTAGTGCTAAAAGGTGTGGAGCTCATTGAGCAGAATTAAAATATTATATATTAAGATATGTATATATTCAGCTTGATTGCATTTAGACTTATTTATGTCAGTATATAGAAATATAGTTATCATTGTTATAGGGTAAATGTCATTTATGAACTTAGACTACCCATCGAGACAATTTAAAGTTGGTGGATATATATTTTGAATGAAAATATTGTATATTATGTCTTGGATGAAAATATTGTATATTGTGAGATATATGTTGAGCTTCGTATAAAGAGCTCATTATATGGTAAGTTCCTATTAATTAATTTGACTTAACAAGAAGACAATCTTTAGCCGATCCTCCCATACAAGTCAGAGATTAGCTCACAGCAGAAGAAAAGACCAGTTCTAAGAGTTAGACTTAACCTTATCGACATCATCTGAGAGTTTATGTAAATCAATATTAAAATGTAATTAATTGTGATCTCATTTGCAGCACCTTTGACCATCCATATCCGACGACAAAAATCATGTGGATACCAGACTCGAAGGGCATCTATCCCGATCTGTTGGCCACCAGCGGTGATTATCTGCGTGTTTGGCGTGCCGGTGAACCGGATACCCATTTGGAGTGTGTATTAAATAACAACAAAAACAGTGATTTTTGTGCGCCGCTCACATCGTTCGACTGGAACGAGGTGGATCCAAATTTGGTCGGCACCTCATCCATCGACACCACATGCACAATATGGGGCCTGGAAACTGGGCAGCCGCACGCTCGCGTCTATGTGGCTGGGCATGTTAAGACGCAGTTGATAGCACACGACAAGGAGGTCTATGACATTGCATTTTCACGTGCCGGCGGAGGACGGGATATGTTTGCCTCTGTTGGTGCTGATGGCTCAGTGCGCATGTTTGATCTGCGCCATCTCGAGCACTCGACCATTATCTATGAGGTAGGCTGCGACAATCGCCCATTGCTTTTTTATGTAAATAATGATTTATTCTTAATTGATTAGGATCCTGCGCATACCGCCCTGTTGCGTTTAGCCTGGAACAAACAGGATCCGAATTACTTAGCCACAGTTGCCATGGATTCATGTGAAGTTATTATTTTAGATGTTCGTGTTCCTTGTACACCTGTTGCAAGACTGAGCAATCACAGAGCGTGCGTCAACGGTATTGCGTGGGCGCCGCATAGGTGAGCAAAACTAAAACAATCAAATAGAATGTGAGGAAGAAGACGAATATATATGTTATTTCTTTGCCTGCAGTTCCTGTCACATTTGCACTGCCGGTGATGATCACCAAGCACTGATCTGGGATATACAACAAATGCCACGCGCAATCGAGGATCCAATTTTAGCCTATACAGCTGCTGAAGGCGAAGTCAATCAAATACAATGGGGTGCCACGCAACCCGATTGGATAGCCATTTGCTATAACAAAGCGTGCGAGATCCTGCGGGTCTAAGAGTCAATTTTTTCTTACCACCCATGCCACGTGCCCCCTTTCCGACCCACACTGCTCTGCCTGTGTGACTGTGATGTGAGGAAATTGGTTGTTGTCGCAGTCCTCAATACGCACCCAACAACAACAGCAACAACAACAGTAGCAGCAGCAGCAGCAGCAGCAACAACAGCACACCAACACCACACAAAAACACACTCACACACACGAAAAGAAACACACATACACTTATATATATTTATATATATATAGATTCATACACACATGCGGATACGAACGTATTGTAGTTGTAGGTTTTGTAAGCGAAGCGGAAGAAACGCGTTTTAATTTTATATCATATATACATATATATAAATATAAATATATTATATATATTTATATGTCTATATATTTATATATGATTTTATATTCGGACGCCGATTTGTATCCCACAACCGTTAGCTATCTCTGGTGTTTGGTCGTCTGAGACTCTTGACTGTGGGTCAACGAACATGTGTGACGCATAGGGCGATGCAGCCGGGCTATTCTATTAGATTTTAGTTCATCAGTGCTCCCTGTGGCCGGGCCAGTCACAGTTAGCACCTTAGATTAGTTGGTACATAACGTTATGATATATAAGTCTCAAGGTATAACCAAAATATGTATTGCTATTTGTAATTTATTTGACTCGTTTCGCAACGTTACGCTAAAAATGACGGTCGCTTGATCCGGACGCTTAGTTATATATTTATTGAATTATCTGCTTTTAATAACCAGTGTGTGTGTTTTTTTCTTTTGTGTTTTCTGTTTTGAAATGACGAAAACAAATACGCAAAAAGAGAAGAAGAAACAACACAAAGAACCGAACAAAACAAACATAAACAAAAGATGATCGAAACAAAAACAATGTCCTACCTCGTTTTCCAACATGTGCAATGTTGTTAACATTTTTGTGTCTAACCGCAGTAAAAACAGCAACAACAACAACAACAATACAATTACACGCATACAAGAACAGCAGACAACAAACAACAAAAACAAAAAGGAGAGAAAGAAAACCCAGATGAAAATGTAACCAAAAAGACGCAAAAACGCTTTTTTTTCGAAATGTCTTTTATTTTTTTGTTCACATTTTTTATTATACGTTTTTTATGGGAACCACAAACCAAAACAAACAACAAAAGGACTTAAGCAAACAAAATAACAAAACAAAAACAAAACGCAAATGCAAAGTAAAAAACAAAAATACTTGTATTTAGAAAACAGAAAAGAACTAACAAACAAAACAAAATACAATGCACAACCACAGCTAAATACAATACTTACTATTTAAAATACAACTACAAAAAACAAAAAAAAAAACCCGAAATATTATATTGAGCGAGAGAGAATACAAGATTGTTGCTATCCAAAAAAAAAAAAAAAAAACAAAAACAAAAAACCGAAAGGAACATATAAAATATTGACTGCATATATATGATTACCATTAACTTCACGAAATAATGCCAGGCCCAGGAATGATCATACGATCCTTACTCCCGCAGTATAAACTTGTAAGCACTGAACGCAAAAACAAAATGCAAACAAATGAGAATTACAATACAATATACCAGCCTTCCTCCTTCCCGATCCACAAACTAGACATATACCAAATACAATCCAATTTCTATGGTCGAAACTATAGTGCGCCGCTCTGAGACTGAAATAAACGAGAAATCCCTTTAGCTGAGATGCCTTTCCGTTGGCTCAGAATGAACTGTTCAAACTTCAAATGCTAACATATATATGTGTATATATATATCTATATAAAACTAATCATTCAGGAGAAGAAAAAAAAGCGTACCACATGTATTTTTTAAAATGACTTTTGGGTTTTCTTGCGTTTTTATTTTTATTTTTTTTTTAATCAGACTCGAAATATATATATAAATTAATCAACCAAAGCTCATTTTGATACATATATATTGATATATACTGCGTAGCATGAGTAAGGATTTTTTGGCAAACGGTTTCTATAACTTAGCAACATTATTCCCGTTTAGATCACAAAAAAAGCAAACAATAATTTCAATTTTTACTATGCGTTTGCATCATTTTTTATATCCACCCCATACACAGACACACACATACACACACGAACGTACATCATGAATTGTAACTACATATACAATATAAGCAATTACATATATATATATATATATATATATATATACATTTGTGTATATATATGTATATAGACATATGGTACTATGCTGGGTCAGCGCGGAGTTATGAATACTAGAAGGCAGCAGGAATATGAGAGGCGCAGCAACGAAACAAAAAATCCCAAAAAAACAAAAAAAAAAAAAAAAACAAAATATTTAAATAAACAATTTTTAAATAAAAAACTAATAAATCCTTGTGTGCTCGCCTGCACTTAGATCAAGTCGGGCAAATCGGGCGGAGGACATATATTGCCAATATCGACTGTGCCGCTGGGTTCTTTTGCAGTAGCAACAGCAGCACCAGGAGCAGGAACACTGCAAGATGTCAAGTTGATATTATTTCCGGCCCGGATCTGAATCCATTCACTCACCCTTTCTTCGGCGTGCGCACGGATTTGACGACAAGCAGCTCGTTGGCCTTCAGCTTCTTGAGTGTTATTTGCAAATGGCCAGTGATTTGGGAGCGCTGCACAATCGACTCATCCGGCTTGACCTCCTCATTGTAGGCGATTTGAAAGATCTTCCCCTTGACCGTGACGCGCACATAGTTTGTCTCGACGTCAACATCGATCAGGGATGTGTCCAGATGCCTGTCATTGATCAAATATAGTGAGAGATGCACTTCATCATCAGAGAATCGAATTGTAAATACAAACTTGTAGACTTCCAATAGCAGACTATAGTGATCGGCTTCATCCTGGAAATTAAACGGCAACTTGCCCTGGTTGATGTTGTAGGGTCGTCCGCAGGGCGCAAACAGATTCGGCTTTCGCTTAAGATTGGTTGTCAATGGATTTGGTGTGGGTTCGTGCTTTTCGCGGCCAAGCCTGTGCTGACGCGCTATCTCTGTGCGTATCTCTGGGCAGTGCTCGCTCTTGGAATTCCAGAAGGTGCGTCGACGCTCCTCCTCGTCCTCCATGTCGGCGCACTGTTTGGCCAGTTGCTGCTGCTGCTCGGCCACGCGTATCCTTTGCTCATCCCGCTCGATGGCCTGTGCCGCTTGGCACTGGACGATAACAGCCCGATGCTGTTGGACGAGACGTTGCGCTTGCAGCCGCTCTGTGGGCAATATCTCCTTACAGTCGAAGCTGTGCAGCTGCGGCAGGGTGCCCACCACATAGTCACGATAATGTGGGTATTCGACACACGGATTCCCAATCAGAATCAGTTCGCGTAAATTATAATTGCCAATAAGCGATTCAATGCTGGTTAGCTCGCCAATGAAGTTGAGCGTCAGATCGAGCTTGTTGAGCGACTCGAGACTCTCCAAGTTCTCAATACGCTCAATATTGTTAACCGCCACATTGAGATACTCCAGACGCTTTAGCTTGAACAGATTTTCCAGCCGGGCTATGAGATTGGACTGCAACAGCAATATCTTGAGGTCGCGACACCAGTTCTGAATGTGTTCGATGCGTTCGATGTCCTCTTGATGCAGCGATAGCTCCTCCAGCGTGCTAATTAGTCGCTCATTATGCTCCGACTTTTTGCGAACCAGCTCCTCTGTAACTGCAGACGTTGCTCAATTTGATTACAAAGTCAAGAATTCAAATGTTGCTGTTGCTGTTGCTGTTTTTGTTACACTTACTGCGCACCATAATTGCTTAAATAGTATAAATATTAATGATGTCTATGTGTAAGTCTGGATTCAACTAATTCAAATTGTAAACAAACAAAGGTCACTGCGTTGCTAGGTTCAAATAGTTTTCTGTGCCGTTGCTACATTGTTGCTTTAGTTGGCGCTCGAAGTTCAATTTAAGTTTCGTGTCATCGGCGGATAAGCAAGCCGCCGACCGACCGATTGAACCTATCGAAATTAACATATCGATTTGCATGTGGGCAACGTCATCGACGTACGGTGCGCTGCTTATTTTGTATTGCGGGAAATCTAATCAGTTGAATTAGTTAGTCTAACACGTCTAAAGTGCTTGATTGCAGGGCCGCACTGCGGTTATATATTTGTTATATATTTATTGTATATAAATAATAAATTAAGAAAAAACAAAAAAAAAATTAATCAATGTACAGAGATAATAAACCGTTAAGCCGATCATGAAATTCGCTAACTAGATCCTTGGCATAATTTAACCGTAATAAAGTAAACTTAAAATACATTTAGTTTTTGCTTAACTATGAATCCGCTCCTGTATACATTTGCGTCTGGTTTCCTCGCTGAATTAAAGAACGCCAACGCGAGCCGAAGCCAGACAATTTGTAACTTTGAAAGCGTAATCAGCAGTTGGCATCGATCAATATGGGCGATAAGGATTTGGACATCTTGCGTCCACTCAGCGATACCGAAGTGGATGAGCTGATGGCGCTCTATAAGGCGAAATATGGAGAGCTTAACTTTCATTATCTATTAATGTACAATCAGCGTAAATGGGATCGCCAGCTGGCGGCAGCAGGCGTTCCCCTAAACGATGCCAACTACATTTCGTTGCGCAAACGATTCTACACACACCGGGCTGGGGATTTCCGGCAGTACGGCACGTACGTGAGCCTGCATGAGGATGTGGTGCAGAGCGTCTCCTTCTACAGCTGGCAAACAGGGGCCGTGGAGCTGTTCGCCTGCCTCGAGCAGACCCGGCTTATTCAATGGGCGAAGGGTGCGCTGCTTACGAATGTCGATCTCGACTTTTGCGAACGCGTCAAAGAGCTGGCCCTTAAGAAGGGCGCAACGGGTATACAGGCACGCCAGTGCTACGGCATGGTATTGCCCCATGCGGAGGCCAAAGTGATCACAGTGCCCGAGCTGCTAACGGACTTTGAGCTGCGTCAGCTAACGGACGAGGATGCCGAGATAGTGCACGGTATATGGCCCAACAAGGGCGAAGGATCACTGGCATACATCCGTGCTCTGATCAAGTTCAATAGAACCGTGGGCGTCTGTCGCAGTGACACGGGCGAATTGATTGCCTGGATATTCCAGAATGACTTCTCTGGCCTGGGGTAAGAGCGAGAGCATGAATCAAGTGGAATCTTAGCTAAAGTCTCGATTTTCTTTTGCAAAGTATGCTACAGGTGCTGCCCAAAGCGGAGCGCCGTGGCCTGGGCGGGCTTCTGGCTGCCGTCATGAGCAAATTGATTGCCAAAAAGGAGGAGGTGACGCTCACCGCATGGATTGTGTCCAGCAATTGGCGCTCGGAGGCGCTGCTCAAACGCATTGGCTACAAAAAGGCAATCGTGAACGAGTGGATAAAGCTGCTGCCCGCCTAGCCAGCGCATCCTAGATTTGGATTGGGATTGGGAATTGGTGGCGGTAGTGGAATAAACACTGGCCCGGTTCCAAGTAAAAGCCAAAACTGGCTGGTTTACATAGTACGTAATAGAACGTAGTAGATATATGTGTTTATTGCCTATGTACACGGTCAACAATTTTGAATACACACGCATTTCGCATTTCGATTTTGTAAATACATACATACATACAATTGTAAGGCATTATCATTCTAATTCGAATTGAGAAAACAATATATTCATATTCCTTTCAGCGGCAACTGAGGCAAATCCGTTGCGGATTCAGTCTCAATCATAGATACTTATTTACATACCGCCTCACACGCATATTTCTTTATCATACAATATTATACAAGATAACTTAAAAAAAAAAAAAAAGATGGGCAGGAAATCAACGGTAAGAAAAGAAAATGAAATGGAAACCGGAGGGAAAACTACAAACAAAATGTGCCACACGAGCAGAGAGAGCACATTGAATATTGTTTGATTTGAATGCGGGAATACTATTCAATTATTCGGATTGCCCGTAGATAGCGAACTCTGTCTGATAAGAAATGTTATCTTAGCCATCAATGAATGCCAGACGTGAGGCGACGACGAGTTGTGAACGAATGTTGTAGCTCTTCCAAAACAATTGCACTAATTAGAAAACTATACGAACAGCAGGCGCGTGGTGCTCCCGCTTGGCATCCCGCTGCCGTTCACCAGCAAGCTGTTGCTGATGCTGCTGCTGCTGCTGCTGTTGGTGCTCATGGGCATTGGCATTGGCATTTGTACGGTCGCAGAGCCCTTGTGCAGGCCATTTCCAATGTTGCCATTGAGCGAGCTGCGATAGTAGTTGTCTTGCAGCGGCGTATACTTAATATGACTGCTTGGCACCTGCAGCGGCAGCTCTCTGGCCTTCGAGATTTGTTTGGCACGATTGTAGCACAGCACGCCGATGATGGCCAGCGTCATGCCCAGACAATTCACCCACGTGACCGGGTTGCCCAATATCAGCAGCGAAACGGCAATCACGAATATCCGCTTCGAGGCGCTGGCCACGGCGTATGTAAGTGGCGTAACCAGCGACAGCACACTGAACGCAATTATATTCTGCATCCAGTTGAGAACGCCGTCGGTGAAGAGCAGCGCAATCACTCGATAGTCCAGATTTTTCTGTAATCCAAGCAAATATTGCATTAGAAATCGATAATGGTGAATATATAGATATATGCCATACAATAACTGAATGCCGGAACACGGCCATGCTGTCCATGTAGAGCCAGAGGGGCAGGAAAATGAATAGGGATAGCTTGCCGAGCAAATGCAGCAGTCGCAAGTGATGTATGCCCGTATCCTTGAGCACCTGTAAATAGAATTGATTGATTTGATAATGAAGGCCAGGTGAGATTATGCGAGCGATCGCCTTACCTTCTTGGAGAAGATGTTTTGTAGGGAGAAGCCCATGGTCGAGATGAGTGCACTGATTAGGCCGAGCATATCAAACGAGATTTCCGTGACAGTCGCAATGGCCACGCCAGTTATGATGGGCAGCAGGCTCAGGTACACCAGTGTGGGCTGCTTCTCGCCAAAGAAGACACGCGTCAATACGACGGTGAAAAGCGGCATGGTCGCTTTAACTGAACAGTCGTTGATGGGGAAGAAGAAGAAGAATTGCAAATATTTATCAACATTTGGTGACGTGTGAAGTTAAATATAATTTGATTGGCTTTGCTCAACTGACCTGTGTGGGCATATGATACGGGCACCTTCCACAGCGATATGTGCGAGGTGACCGAGGCGAGCAGCTTGCCAATGGCCAGCGGGACAATTAGTCGCATGTAGTAAGCTCGCGGTATGTCCTGGTATTTACGTATTCGCCATAAATTAAAGAATGGCCCACTATAGAGGGTGATGCTGCATAGCTGGATGAGGGTGACGGTCATTGGGAATGGGAACTCATTGAGCACCATTTTACCAATGACATTGTTGCTGGACGAAATCACGTACCAGAAGAGGCACATCAATAGTACGACCACAACATGACGAGAGCTTGTGCGTTTACCACCCAACATATTTAAATATTTTGGTGTATGTTTATTGTAGATGCTCAGTTGAGGAGCCGTTGTCAGTGTCAGGGGCACGGAGTCACTGCCTCTGCGCGTGCCAGTCCGCTGGTCCTTTCAATTGATCTTTGTTTATTGCATCTCGCTGTATGTTTAAATCTTAATTAAATATATGCACGTCGACAATGTCGTCCGTTTGTTTTCTACGTGGACCTAACGGTGTGGCCAGACAATACCGGATCTCTGTTAAGTGTTGTTAAAGGCTGCCACATTCGGTTATCGATAACATTTGAATTAACAATTTACCAATTGGCAGTTTCCAACTAGAATTATCAGTTTCATGAACCCTTAGCAATTTTGAATTACAAAATATTCTTTTATTTTTATTTATAAGGCACGTTAACATAATACTTAATTTTACAAACGTTTTCTTTATTTTTGTTTATTGTTTGATTTTGGATTTGGCCTCACGTTTCTTTGGTCTGGATACGTGTATTTGCACTTTATATATTACTGAAGTAATTGATGGGAAAACATAAATCTGTTTATCCAAGCTCTTGTTTAATAAGTTTTAAAATCGAATCGTTTTTCCACAATGCGTTTGCAGTGGTTATGCTTTGGCAATAATAAGTTGATCATTGTTTCAATTGTTTGGCCTCGACGCGCTTGATCGCCAAGGCATTGCGCAGTTCTCGGAATATACGATCGGCCCACAAGGATGAGCTGGGAGGCGAGGCGGTAAGCTCCTTCAGTGCCAGCAACACGTTAGTTTGCTGTTGCGTTAGGTCCGAATCATTGAAGCGAGGATTCAACCAATAGACGCCTTCATGCGATGGAGGAACAGCCTGAACACCAATATTCCGACCGTGGTTCACCATCCGGGAATCCGTCTGGGTTGATGCACTTTTGTACAGACCGGTAGATACCGATTCATCCTCTATCTTGCTGCTGTTGTCGTTCTCCTTCTGATGCGTGAATCTGAGCTTCTGAATGGTCATCTTCGAGTTCTTTTGTAGATCCATCAATTGTGTCACATTAATTCCGGTTAGACGCAACAGCTCCCTTGTCGCTTCGGGCAGCGGCTCCAGGCCCCACTTCTTTAAATTGATATTCGATACGGATGTCGAGTTGAACTTATATCTAACATTGAAATTGTTGCACAGCGGCGAGGGATTCTCGAATACATAACTGCTCATATACCCACCTAGTTTGGGTAGTTTCCGAATGGTGTTGACCACTAGGAATTCGGTCTTCGGTGCCTTGGATTCCTTGAGATCCATTAACTGTAGCACTTTCTTTGCTCGCTCCACGCCCCGGCGACGCTTATCCTGAATTGTTAGCGGAGCTGGTGTTGGCTCTGGTGCTTTTTGCTTTAGTTTGCTGATGTTGATTACCTTGATGCTCTTCTCCTCGGTCCGTACTGGCACATAGTCCAGTTGATCGGGCTCAGTTTTTATGACGGACCTGGAACCTAATCTTGATCCTCTGGATCGATCAGGCTCCTGTACTCGTCGCTCCTTACGGCTTTTATGTGAGCTTGGGCTATTACTGCCACTGCGACTGCGACGTCGCTTTTTATGGCTATCATTTTTCTTTTCCTTCTTATGTTTTTTTCGCTTCTTCTCGGTAGTTGTTCGCTCTAAGCTTTCAAGCTCCTTTTGCCGCTGCTCGATACGGTCTTGCAGCGCCTGCTCTTCATCGTTATCTGCATTTGGCGGCTCAAGATCCATTTGATCGAGTTGATCTACATGGCTATAAGATTCATCTAAAACGCCTTGAAAGTCTGTCTCCGACAGGATATCAAGAAAGCCCAATTGTAGTTCTCTGCGCTCCTCCTTTTTCACAACAGTCAGCGCTTTTGAATTTTCTTTGTCATCGCTCAGCAAATCCGAATTTCCATGTTCTTCATATTCACGTTGAGTTTCTGCCGGCTCCGGATCAACTGTGGCCACTACTCTCAATGGCGTGGGGCAATAATCATATTGCGGGCTCCGCACCAGGAACATCTCATGCTGCACTGACGGTGGCGGCGGCGCTGTAAAGTTCTGATCATCACCATCGCTTTCCCAACTAGCGGCGCCATTAGCATTAACTGACTCCTGTCCGAGGGGCGAGTGGCCACCTTCATCACGCAGCGGGGTGCACGCGTTATCTTCATCTCTGGATGGGGATTGTTTGTATATGATATTTGAGTAAGTGGATTCGACTTCGGTTTTAACGCGAGTTGAATCCTCCATATTACAGAGAATGGCTATAATATGATTTATAATATATTGAAAACTCAATGTTATTGTTTCAAACCATTCTATGAAATCCGAATAAATTTGCAACTTCTTTGCAAGCCCTTCTTGAGAAATCTTAAGGCATCAAAAAGGAAGCGATCGATAGTTCGGCTTAAGTAGATGCACTGGCTAACGCGATTCAGTTCGTGATTTCTTTTTTATAACAGGGAAAAATTAAAAAGGTTCACACATTTAATTTATTATAATAGTTTGTATTCGTATTACAAATATTTCACTCAACAGGCATACGATTTTACAGCCATCTGGCTGATATAACATGAAATAAAAACTTCAAACTCAGAACATTTTAAAGATATTAATTATCGCTTATATTTCGATTTAATATCGATAGCATTCCACTTGTCGGCAAAAATATCTACTACGAACTATCGAAATATCGATATGTGCGAGACTTAAGTGCCCACACAGCTGTTTGCTGGTAGATTACGCGACCGATGGTGCTTCAAGTTCTTTTATTGCTATAAATCTTTTTGACAACATTATTAAACAAACCTGAAGCACCATGCACAAAATGATAAGGCGAATGGCGCAGCTAACGGTGCAAACGCCGCTGCTTGCGGCTGCCCCCGTAACCGGCGCAGCCAAATTGTTAGCCACGCCGCCTGCGATCACGCAAAACGTTGACTGCTGCGGCGTGCACACGGCTGCCTCTGGGGGCCTCTGCACCAAATGGAATAAACACAATTACGGGCCTCGCAAATGGCTGGAATACAACAAAACAGTGCATCCGCCACAGGAAGTGGACGAGGAGCCACGCAAAGCGGTAAATGGCTACTATTTCAGTTTTTTTATTAACTCTAATACTTAATTATAATATTAAAATCCTTTATTTATAGTATGTGTGCCATATGCGCACCAACATCAAATATAGTCCGGACAAGATGTGGTATATAGCGGCCTTTGTGCGGGGCATGTCCGTAGACGAGGCGCTCAAGCAACTGAATTTTGTGCTCAAAAAGGGAGCCACAGATGTCAGAGAGACGATATTGGAGGCTCAGCAAATGGCCGTTGAGCGGCACAATGTTGAGTATAAAAGCAATTTGTGGATTGGTAAATAAATATGGGTGCTAACACTATGGGCCTTTAATAACTTACATTTCTCTCTCCAGCTGAATCCTTTGTGGGCAAGGGACGTGTCTTCAAGGGAATGCGACGACATGCGCGCGGTCGCTTTGGACGCGTTGAGTACAAGCACTGTCACTACTTCCTGCGGCTAGAAGAGGGCGAACCACCGCAGCACTACTACCTACCCGAGCCACAGACGCCTGAGCAACAGTTGGAGCAATGGTTGGAGCAAATGCGCAGTCGAAAAATCATCAGTTCGTTGTAGAGACTCAGACACAACATACACATATACATACACAGCCTGCGCCCTTGTACACAACCTCATCCACATAAAACGGATTTGAAGTTGTTTTCAAAAACGTTCGTTTATTAATAAAAAAGGAAAATTAAACTGACTTTAATTAGTACTTATCGAGATCTGATTCGATTTGGTATATAGAATATAGATCAATTTCAAGCAATTAATGTAGAAATATATATGAAAACGTTTTTGCAATGAAACTGTTTTGATGCTTCGATAAAGAATATAGATCAACTTAAAGCAATTGGGATTATAATTCATAAACAAATTTTGCAAAGAAACTTTTGTTTTATAGAAAAATTTAAAGTGTATTTTTCTCGCTGATCTATGTAGTCTGAGGAATAAATCTGTGCCAATCAAATTAACTAAAATTGGTTATTCATTTTTGTTTTATTTTTAGATATTGTATTGATTAATTCATATTTTTCTTAACATTAATCTTTGGAAATAAAATAACTTAAACTGACTTTAATCGGTTCTTTAGAGTAAATATCTCCCTTTGTGCACTCTAACATCGTAGATCTAGAGCTTATTTATTGACTAGAACAAAGTTGTAATATATAAAATTATGGAATATTCGGTTTTCAAAATTAAATTTGTTTATTCGAATATAATATAATTTAGGCAGTTTATATATGAATGGATACGAGAGGTTAAAGTATTACCTTTTCTACAGATAGCTTTGGAATATATGTAGACCGCAAACAAAGCTTGTCTTTTTAAATAAGCCAATGTATAAAAAAAAATTAATAAAAATAAATAAATATAAATATGCATCACATTATATACTATAAATTGAATGTGCCAAGCATAAAATTTCCACTATAAGATGCATACTTAAATCTACTTATATATGTATAGCCACATCTTCATATATATTATTCAGCAAGGCTTTTATTTAGCTGTCATCTTCCAGCGTCTGCTCCAGCAACTGCTCTAGTTCCTGTTCTTCGTCATGTTTCTCTTGCAGCTCCTTGGCCACACTCGTTAGCGCCGATGGTTGGCGCAGGCGCACCTGCTTATCAATCTCCTTGTCGAGCACCAGGCACGACAGTTTAGAGAGCTGCGATCGTGCGGATTTGCCCGCATCGCGGCGACGCTTGCGAGACTTTGCCGGGGCTCTTTCTGCGTTTGAGTCTGGCGTTTCCTTCTCTTTAGCTGGCTGGCGCTCTTTGTCTGTGTGATCGCGCAGCAAATGTTTGCTTAGATTCTGGGCACTGCTGAAACAGCGCTGGCAACCAACGGCCAGGCACTCAAAGCGCCTCCCCGTGTGACTAGTTAGGATATGCTGACGTAAATTACGCTCATACGAATAGCTGCGATTGCAGCCCGGCTCGGTACATGTGAATGTTGATTCAGCATCTGCTGGATGTTTGGCAGCAATATGAGCACTCAAGGCACTGGGTCTATCGTAGCTTTTGTCGCAGTGCTCACACTTGTGGCGCTCGCCTCTGTGTAGTGTTTCGCGGCAATGTTTTGTGTAAAGCGTCCATTTCTCAAACTTCAGTTCGCATTGGGGACACGAGTAGAGTCTGCAGCTACGCTGGTGACTCTCCTGCTGCCACTTCTGACAGAAGCCGCGACAGCATTTCTCACAACGAAACGGAAATTCCTGTGTGTGCCGTATGATCTCGTGGCGACGCAACTTCATTTTTTGCCTGAATTTGAGAGAGCAGAAGCGGCAGTCGTATTCGCGCGGACTCTCGTGTGCCTCGCGCAGGTGGCGTGTCATGTTGCTAGTCGATATGAACATCTTGTTGCACTGTGGCAGGCTGCATTTGACTGTTTTCTGCGGTTCCGCAGGACGTTCGTGTGTGCTGCGCAGATGACGCTTCAAGTGGGTGAGTATTGAATAAGTCTTATCACAGCCTTCGTAGCTACAAGCGTGCTTCTTCTACAATAAGAGCGAATCTGTTATAAATTGAACAAGTATATTTGAGTCGTACTTACAATACCGGTATGGTGGTATTCATGGCGATCCAATTGGTCCAGACGCTTGAAGCTCTCATTGCAACCGCTTATGCTGCATGTGTACTTGGGACCGGTGCTGTTGCGACGAGCCTGTTTGGTCTTAAACTCCTCCAATACCACATCCAAGTCGCTGTCGCTTGTAATTTTCTCAACCGGTGCCATTTCGGTTTATTGTAGACCTTCAGACGAACAACGTGCGGCCTACTAATGATATTACTTATCGATATAGCGAAATATTTAGATAAAATATACTAAAAATAATGCTATCGATACTTTTCTGATAATTATTTCTTATCGCTACTTAATATACATATATGAAAAAGAATTGATAAATATAAACTGTAAGTAAAACTGAAAAGTAAATAAAAAGGAATCGCACTCAAGTAAATGTACTGAATTTATATCGACTGGTAATTTATATCGATTCTATTTTCATAATTGTACCGCGCGGTCATTATCGATATCTAAAAACTGCATGTTTAGTCAAAAATTAAATAAAACCATGATCAGCTATCAGAAAACTACATAAAAAACACGTCTATAACTCTAAAAATCCTTTTAAAAATGTATTGTCAAATATTATCGAAACTCAACGAATCATTGTCATCGTGCCGCGCGTGCGTTGTCAAAATATTTCACTCAACATATTTCACAGTCAGATAAGCTCTATCGCTAAAAATAAAATCAACATAATAAAGGTAGAAATTATATCATCCGTGATATACATACTTGGACGTTCTTACTTATGGTAGCTATATCAAAAAAGTACCAACCGATTTTATTACAAAAGATAGTTTTGTGGAGGCCCCCGATTAGCCACATTATCGGTATTTGGCATCGATTGTTTGACAGCTCTACAGTATATGTAGTTGTAAGCTTAAAGTTATAAACGAACCTCGTAGGCAGGATAATAAACAATAGTATTAATTCAAAAATAATAATAAAAGATGGAATATGAAAGTGTGCTGATTGTAAAGCCCGAGGTATTTATATATAAAATACCGCCACGCGCTAGCAACAGAGGATACAGGTGAGATTGCATCTACTATACAAGAAATTCTGCTGCAAGAAAAAACACAAAATTTTGCCTAGTTGTTGTTGCTGTGTTCTCTGGTGCAATTGAAAGTTTCGTGATTTCATGCAGAGACGCCCCCACATACCACACATACGCGCACTGTGTATACATATTGTTTGTGGCTGTGTGTGCGCGCGTGAGAAATGCATAAATTATGTTAAAAATGCGCAAGGCACGGAAATGAGATTGAAATATGTGGCAAAGAGACACAGCAAAAGCAATATAGCCAAGGTTAAGAAAAACCCATTGACTATTGTTGTTGTTGATTGCTGCTGCCTTCTTTGAAGTTCAATATCAATTGATTTTTTTTTTTTTAATTTGTTTTTGTATGCAGTTGTGTTTGTTTTGGTTTTTTTTTTTTATTTATTTATTTGAGCATTCAGTTTGCAGTTTCTCTTAATTGCTGTACATTTCACTTGCAAGTGAAATGTTTGTATGTATATGCATTTGCGTGCGCGCTCGTCTATCTAAATGTATATATGTACGTATGCAGATGTGTGTGTGTGTGTGCATGTGTGTATGTGGCCAAAGCTTTTGTACATGTATAATTGTTTTTGTTGTTACTTTTGTTGACTTTCTTTGTTTTCGCTTAAAGCGTTCACTAAGCTGAAACATACAAAATACAAAATGCACGCACATACATACATACATTTATATAGATACACATGCCATTCAAGTAAACAATGTTTATTAACGGAACGAGGCAAAATAAAAACTTTTTTTAAACACGCAGAGCAGCGGACTGGAACCTCAAAGAGCCCACCTGGACGGGACGAATGCGCTTGGTGGCCAAGGGCACTGCCTGCATACTGAAGCTGGAGGATAAGACGAGCGGCGCTCTCTTTGCCAATTGCCCCATCGATACATATCCCGGCGTGGCCATCGAAGCGGTCTCGGACAGCTCACGCTACTTTGTTATACGCGTCCAGGACGACAATGGACGATCAGCGTTCTTGGGTTTGGGCTTTGGTGATCGTTCCGATTCGTTCGATTTGAATGTGGCGTTACAGGATCACTTCAAATGGGTCAAAAATCAGGAGCAAATCGAAAAGGAGAAAACCGAACCCAAACAGGAGCTTGATCTGGGCTTCAAGGAGGGCGAGACCATTAAAATCAACATGCGGATTACGGTAAGTGATTTGAAGAATCCCACGGTAACACACTAATAATGCTATGCAAAATGTTCTACTTCTATGGGTAACCGGCTAGAAGATACCACGTAGTCACTCTAGCACTTTAGTTTAATGCAGGATAAATTTCCTTTAAAGAATGCTAATAATATATGAGGATATTGCATAGATGAAGAGATAGATATCAGCTCAGTAAAATTTTCGACTTTTGTGTAATTGACTGGACGAGATTACGCACTCAACTTTTAAATAGATTCCTTTAAAACCGTCAAGAAAAAGCCATTTTCTATAAATGAAGCTTATAGGATGGATGAATATCTTCCCAATACAGTGTTCGACTTCTGTTTGAACCATTAGAGAGTTCCGAGTAGCTACCTTTTTAAGTCCTCTAAGAGTCCTCGAATATTTTGTGCGATGGTAAAGGAACCTTTAAGGAACGGTGATAATGTTTGAATTGGGAATTATGTATGTATATCATTCAAGTATATAAATGGATGTCATGCTAGCATTTGTTGTGGTCATTGAATATGTTTGCAGAAATGCAAATCTTGAATTTCAAATGCTGCTAATTTTTGTTCTGAATGATCCATTTATACTATCATACACTGGATATTATTGGAGATACAAATAGATTCAGTTTAACAGAGCTCATTTATCTTATAGGTATAAAAGAAATATTTATAATATTTGGAGCAGTTGACTTTCTGATCTTCAGATCTTCTTCATTCAATAGCACTCATATCTGACCCAATCTCTACTTGTGCTTTGCTTACAGAAAAAGGATGGCTCGGAGGGAAGCTCGCGTACTGGCAAGGGCAAAAGTACTGGTGGTGTGCTACCACCGCCACCTGGTGGCTTGGCCAAGATCGCACCACCGCCGGCAGCGCCGGCTGCAGCGACACTGCGCCAGAGTCCGGCCGCGTCGCCAGCACACAGGACAAGCGGCGGCGGCGGCGGTGGCGCTGGCACGGAATGGACCGATTACGCATCCGCTGGGTATGCACCCAAATTGTATTCAGTTATTCCAATACTTATTCTCCTCTTGATTCTAGCGGCAATCAAGGTCAACAGAATTCGGCAAATGCCAATTGGGTTCAGTTTTAGGCTGGGACCAGCGCAATGCGTCACGCACCCGTTTTATGTAAAGGCTCTTAAATGCTTCTTCTTCTTTTTTGCACACCCATACACACGCACGCAAGGAAACACACACATACAAACACACACAACTTAAACTCACTATTGAAATGGAGGACACACACACTCACACGATTTTATATATATGTATATATATATATATATATATAACAGAGTTAGGTCCGTTAACGTTAAATTTATAAATCTTTTTGTTCTACAAATTGAGCACTATATATACTATACATATATATTTATATAGGTTCAGAAAATATATATATACATTTTATATATATATAATATATATGTACACATATATACTCATATATATATGTATATACATATGTGTACATATATATGTTCCAACGTACGACTTTCAAGGTATTTCAACTTAAGTGTTTTGAGGAATGTAAAGCATGAACAGAGAGTGACATGAAACACAAACAAACACACACATATATATACAGAACGAGAGGGAGATAGAGAAAGATAGGGAGAGGACGGTTTGTGTTCGAGTTGGAAATGTAGCACTAAAACATTCCGTTTAGGGCAAGGCATTGTAATTAGTTAAAAAACAAAACAAAAAAGTATCGTTATCGTTATCGTTAAACAGTCGATCATAAATTTCTTAACAAATTTTATTTTACACATTGTTTTACATACACATACACACGTCTAAAATGAAATGAAACATAGAATTAAATTGAAGAAAAACAGAAAATAACAACCATAACTCAATTTTAAGTGTGCTAGAAATTGCAACAAACATCAAATGCAGAAAATCTTTTAAACAATTTTGTTGATAGCTCTAGTTAAGAAAAAAAAAAACACACACACACACACGAACGAACATAAACAAAAATCAAATAAAATTGTGTTTTGCTGCGCAGCATTTCAAACTGTTGCTGCGTTCATTTTGTTGCTGTTGATAAAATACTAGATGCGATTTAATAAATTCTGTTCAAATAATATTTATATATACATATACATATATATATAGCTGTAACTGGCACAGTTGTACTATTTCCGTAATGCATAGCTTATATTCTGTTAATCGATGAAGAGAGAGAAAAAAAGAAAAGCAAAAATAAATTAAGCTTGCAGTTCTGTTACAGTTTGACAGCCACTGCTCGCGGGGCCCCCAATGGGCCTGCTGCACAGTTTGACAGCCTCGCTACGTTGCAATCGTCTTGTTTTGTATTAGTTAATTAATTCCCCCCGAATTAATGTACATGTAATTAATTGCCAGCTGTGCAGTTTACAAAATAATAAAAAAAAAACATATGTACACATCTATTAATATAAATATACAAAAAATAAAATTATATATATAATGAATATGAAAATAAAAAATAGCAATGAATTTCAATGTACAAACTCTTGACTTTTTTTCTCAACTAAATTTCCCATATGTAAAAAGTACTTTCCAATTGGCACGAGCATTTCCCAATTGGCCACTCTAGCTGTCTCTTTCTGTTCAACCGAACTGTATGCGCTTTAAATTGTAAAAGAAACAAAGGAATTTAAATATGACAAAATATTGAAAATAGTTGTTATCAATGATAATTTATATTAATTTTTAAGCTCGAGCAACTTACTATTTTTGTTTATATCTTTAAATTAAAGCAACTATTTATATATGTAAACCAAACATTTGTATAAACCAACAAAAAATAAACATATATAAAGGCTTCTCTTTGTAAGTTTTAAGTTTTTATTTAACTTATAGTGGATTTCTTATTCTTGTATAATAATTTGTTTTTCATTTTAATTGCTTTTATTTATATTTTTTCTTGTTCTCTCATGTTTTCTTCTTCTTTTTTTAAGGTATTTTTGTTAAGCATATTTGTTAAATGTATTACAACTCAAATATTTGCATAGGACTTGTTTTTATTACATGAAATTTTAGTACGTGTTTTTGCTATGTTCATGTTTTCAGTTTTCCTTCGGTTCTTGTTTTTGTATTGTTGTTTTTTGTTTTTTGCCTTTTTTTTACATACGCTCATGATCGATCATAGTTTTCTACTCATATACATAGATGTGTGTGGGGCGGGCTCTATACGAATAAATATAGATGTATTTTATCTGGCTAACTACAAAATGCGGACAATTTGCCACCAAGATCAAATATCGTACCACGGATTATCGTCTCGTTTAAATGTTCATAATTTTTTTTAAATTTTTTGTTTTTTTTTTTTTGTTTTTTGAATTTTGTTTGCTTTTGTTGTAATTTTTCAGTTAGCGTTTGGGTGTTCAGAATTTTTGGGAAGCGTTAGGATGATGTTGCGAATTGTATTGTTCAGATGGATGAATTATATATATATATATATATATATATATATATATATATATATATATATAAACACACACACACACACATAAAGTACGTACATATACATAAGGTTTCCCTTTCAAAATGTTGAACGTATTCTATTCTTCTGCCTTATATACTTATATATACATTACTGGACTGGACCTGAATCTGAATGTTTTTCTGCTCAAGCATAGTCTACGTAAAACAGTTTTGAAAGTGATTGTGTGTGTGTGTGTGTGTGCGTATGTATGTGTTATACTGCTTGATTGTGTGTGTTAACATAAAATATGTTATCGACCACCTCTTGACTTGAAAACTTACAACAAAAGCTTTTCATGCTTAATCATTAACTAACGCTAACTTATGCTGCTCTGTTTCTGTGTATGAGTGTGTGTGCATGCATTTGTGTGTGTGTGTGTGTATGTATCTGTGTGTGCTTGTGGCAGCTTATCGAAGTAACAAGAAATTTACGGCATAAATATAAACAAAATTTAACATTATAATAGTACTGAAACTATTTATCCTATTTCACGCCTTACTGCCACACACACACATACATACACCTAACCATACACCCATTACACAAAAACTCACGTGCACACACTGTGTGTAACGGTAACTGCTAACATCAACAGTTATTTGTTCTCCCCCAACTCCCCCGACATATGTTGATCCAGTTCAACTTTTAGCTGCGTACGAGTGTGGGTGTGTGTAAATCTATGTGTGTGTGTATATGTGTGTGTGTTTATATTAGTGTGTGTGTGTGTGTGTGACGCTGATTGATGCTCGTTGCCGATTACATGAAGCGCTGACGTTTACTGCTGTAGTGGCAAATATCCATTTTGTCATCGATGGGACTGCCGGGACGCTTGCAATGGCGCGCGATTTCGTTGGCAACAAATGCAAAAAGCTCCGGTCCACTGCGGAGAAAGAGAAGGCGAATGCAATTAGTATATATTATATTGGTATATTTATAAATGTATGTATGTATATTTTAAATTAAATACTGATTAAATCAAGCCTAACTCAAGCTGCATCTGAATTGTTGTCTTTGGCCTTAGGTCCTTTGAGTCCAGTCCCTATCTTACGATCTGCATGAAATACAGCGCATATAGAACTACATAACAGATTGCTAATGATATAATAATAGTTCATTCATTAGAAAAAAAAAAATTAAGAATATTACAATATTCCTCCTGACCTCATAGCACTCAATAATAAATCTCAATAAAAGTCTATAATAAGGGGACCTTAGTATATGCATATAGAAATAACTCCCTTATACACTGATGTGCCTAATGGTTGATGATCCATACAGAATAGTGTTACCTATCTATAACATTTTATGGGTTTACCTCTAAAACTGTGAAGAATTCAATAGCACCTGAAGAACTGTATTGGAAATATCTAAACACCTTATAGGGCGCGGCTATAGTGGTGTATTTGCTCAAAGTCTCATGTCTGTAGTGTGACAGAGGAGCGAACATTTCACAAAACCAATTCATGCACGAGTATTAAAAATAATAATAATTATTATTATTGTTCTTAAGTCTGTTTAAATACTCGAACGTAAGCACAGAAATTGATATCATAAAGATATATATGTCTGTATATATGAATGCTAATATCATGTAGACTTTCAATGATATATAAATATACATATATATATATATACATGTAAACGTAATCGAGTCGTTCAGTTACCAGTTAAATCACTTAACTCTACTTATTCTCAATGGGCTTCAATAAGATCGGATATCATAAATTGGTAAACAAATTCATATGGCATATGGAATATGGGAAGATGTTCTTCAATTCAACATTGATGGATTCTATGATAATGCATAACACACAGATACTAAAATCGAGCAGTCTAAGCAGGCTAAGCTAGACTATTCAATCTAGGCTAACATATATAATAAACTATGAACTATAAAAAACAATGCTTAAAATTATGATATACTTGGAAAGTAATCTCTATTGATCTATCTTCTGCAGTCTAGACACGAGTGCACCATTTGCCTCCATTCAACATATTTGGTAATAATTACCGTGGACGCAAAACTAAGGCCTCCTTAAAAGTGTGCAGATCATCTCCGATGCCGCCAGTGTTGCCCACTGGGGCCTGAGCACCGGCGGCGTTAAGCAAATGCGTTGGCTGTCCGCCGGCGGTGGGTGGCATCATGTTCAGTCCGTTGCTGGCAAAGCCTATCGCCGGGCCAGTGACGCTATTGTTGCTACTGTTCACCTGATGGTGATGCACTCCACCGCACTGATGGTGTTCCGGCTTAGGCGACCTGCATGGGGCGGCACGATAGAGACAGCCAGACGAAAGGGAGACAGAAGGAGAGAGAGAGAGAGGGAGAGAGTAAAAATTAGTTCAATGGATGTGCTCGGCGGCCCCAGATGTCGGACTCACCGACGATTGGCATGTGGATTCGTTGGTTGTGTTGGCAGCGGCTTTCCGGCTAAATACGCCAGCAGATCTTCACGTCTTATCATGCGTCGTTTTTTGCTGCGCGCCCAATCGGCCAATTCGCGTGTGCGTCTTTGGTAGCCGCATTGTATGGCAGCGTCGCTGGTGCGTTTGAGACCATCACATGATTCTAGAATATATATATATATTATATTATATTACATATCAAAAGTCAAAAGCCAAATCAGCCGTCAGTCGGTAGTTTCTTTGCTCACCTTTGTAGAGTGTTGTCACAGTGCCAGCTGCGGTCTGAAAGGGCAGCCACAGTGCCCCAGTCTCTGAAGAAAATGTGTTGGAAGAGCGCTCTGCAAAACATTGAACTGCATTATTATTGAGAATTATGTTGAATGCGTAGGTAATGCTTTTACTACATTTATCAATTCACATGCTCTAAATTGTTTAATTGATTTCTACAGTAACTAAAATCTCATATATTTTCATTTAATGCGATTTATATTTAATAAACTATTATAATTATTTTATGCTCTCTTTTAATATTCCCACTATATTTATAGTAAGTTATATCCCTTTAGAAAAATACTTCCTATTTATTCTAAATTCTTAAGTATTTTTTAGGTATTGTTTCTCCAAAAATACCAACAAAAAATCGAATTATTCATATTTTTTTTTTTTTATAGTGTACAATACATTTAACTGTTTATGTGCATGTATATGAATATCATACTATCTATGTTTATATTCATATATAAACAATAGTTTGAACATTTGCAAGCTATTCAGTTGTTCAATTGATATCGTTTAGATCAGCTGGTTATTTATTGAATATCGAATGGCAGCGAAAATAAATAAGTATCCAGACTGAAAGATCGCGTTGGGAAATTTTTCTATGGTCTCACTCTCTCTATCCCTCTTTCTCTCTCTCTCGGTGCAATGGACAGCACCTGCTGCTGCATGTACAAAAGGCACAGGAAAAAAGGACCAAAAGGCAACTTGCCGTTATTGATCCGCAGTGCATATGGCCATAGTAAACGACGACAATGCGGCGGGCAAGTGAGCGAGCGCAAGCGAGATAGCAGTAGAAACCAGATTATATATATATACACATATACATTCACATACATATACATATATATTGCAATCAAAAGAAACGGAAATAAGGAGCATTAGAAACGTTTGGGTTCAGCTAGCAGCAGCAGCTACAACAATAACAGAAATGAGAGTGAAGAGAAGAGCCAAAGACATATACATATGCCGCTAGGGCGGAGGCGGCGACTGCGACGTCAGCAGCAGCAGCAGCAGCTTCCACTCTCAGCATCGATTGTCAAAACAGCTGTTTGTCAAACGCTATTTTTTTTTTCGTAAATGACGCACTATATTTGTGCACACACACATAAATACATGTATATATATGCACTCATACAAAGAGATACTTTACAAATAACATTTAGACATGTTAAACAAAAATAATAATAATAAATAAATGTAAAATCTTGAGAGAATCAATTTCTAAGGACAATCAAATGATGTTTTTTGCTGCTCTGCGCTGCGCAGCGCAAATATTATTACGTTTTTGCTTTCCCATAGTTCGTGTTTTTTTTTTCTACATTCAAAGAGGAATACCAAAAACCGAACTCATGACAGAGACACACATCTATTCCATTGCAGGCCCTTTTGCTGCAGTTTGATAATGCGTAGATTGCAAACGAATATGGGGAGAATAGAAAATGTGGAGAATTTTAAGGCGTGTGAATGATGCCTGCAAGAGCAGCAGCAGCAGCAGCGCCATCAATAAAATTTCAAGCACATACACAAGCGTTGGGCTAAAGCTTAAAAGCCGGGCCTGTTGTATACATGCACTTGTTGTTGTTGTTGTTTTTGGTGCTGACGCTGCCGCTGCCTGACAGGCAGGCTGCACGGTCGCTATTAATATGCTCATCCAAACTATTTTTATGCACACACACACATGAACATATATCGGATCTGTGCATGTGTGTATGCATGTGAAATTAAACGTCAAATAAAATTGTAGCAGAGTCTATCATAAACAAAATTGACTTGGAGAGGCGAAAAAAGGAAAAAGAAAGGATGCACTGGACGTTTGGGGCCACTTACCGCGATAGAGCTGTGCCACTGCAGTGGCCGAGTCCTGGAATGCGCCCCAGACGGTGCTCAAATTGTTATCGCTCTGACGTACAAACTCGCGCTCGTATTCATCGTTCTGGCCGGTGATTTCACGATGACATTGCTCCTCGAACCAGCTCTCCTCGCCCCCGGATTCTTGTTGCTGCATTCTGTGTGCTTATGTGTGGATTGTGGGTTGGAGGGCAAGGGATCGATCACTGGCTATTATTGTTTTGTTTGTTGTTATTGTTGAAACTTTTATTATAATTATATTATTGGTGAGGAATTCCGTGCAGTCGGATGCGATTGCCTAAAACTTTTTGGACTCCTTTTTCAAGTCCACCGACGACTGCCTTTGACTGCTGCTGCTGATTCTGCTTCCTCTTAGCAGCGACAACGACGACAGCAGCACGCACTGACACACACAAATGCACTGAAACATACACACGTATGTAGACACACACACACTAGCACGCACGCTTCTTCGTGTGCGTGTTGGTCTTTGTATGTAGCGTTGGTTAATCTCTGTGCCGAGTCCCTCTTGGTGTTGCGACGGTCCGCCAAGACAATTAAGATACGATCTAGTTGCCTAATAGTCTCAACTGCGTCGGAGCAATTTAGATATTAAATATGAATACGCTTGACACCAGTCAAAATTCAGCACACAACACATTTGTATGTTAACCACCACAAAAAATGAACTAAGCTAGAGGTGTCAAAGCTTATCGATTGCAATATCGATAATTGCTCAAATAACAAAATACCAGTGGTGCCACTGACCGAGTGATTGCATATCGATAATTGCTAAAATGACAAAATACCAGAGGTGCCAGTGATGGCATTCCGAGAGTTACTCAAATAACACACTATACATCGATTACTCAGAATTATGTATCAGAACCAAATAAATATCGACCAAAAAGGTATGACTTCAAAAGCCGCGCATTCTATTGAATGCCATGGCGAAACCTTTGTTGCCATTTATTTCCCGGTTTTTCTATACATTTTGGATTTCCAGTTTATTTGTTTTTTTTTTCTTACAATTATGTTGCAGCAGTAAGGAAAATACATGTTTCTTTTTTTAAACAATTTTTTCATGTATATTTTCTACTAAAGTTCATTATTTTTAATTGCTACCCGAATAAAACGAGAAGTGCTTTCAATTTGTAAATGAAATGAAAAACATTTTGCTTTTTATTGCCACACGCACATTTGTTTAGACCCTTGCAGATGATAATTAACGTATAACCAATCTCGTTTATAAGTGTTTACCAAATAGTCAGGCAGTTTTAAGGCTCTTAGGAAACAACAGCCAAAGAGATCAAACTACTTCTATATAATCTATAACTATATCTGCGTTTGGTAGAATATATGTGTATATAACAATTCTGCAAGGGTTTTTCGATTTTTATTTACTTATTTTTTTTTGGCGAGCGAGCGAACGAGCATATTTGTCTGCCGAAGACGGCAGATTTTGATCAGATTTCAAAATGTTTTTAGTTTAGTTTTAGTTTTTTTTTTCCTTTTCTTTTTCTTTTTACATTAGAAATTAGTTCTTAAAATTCAATATGTTAAAATTACATTTACAATTTAGTTATAATTATTTTAATAATTGTATATTTATAAACAGGTATTCTGCTTAGCTTTTCTCTTCATTTTTTAAATTTTTTTTCTTTGCTTTTCTTTACGATTTTGTAATTTTTACGTAGAATGTTCTGAAGTTCTTGATTGTTGTCCTTATTATTCATTTACATTTCACGTTGGCAGATTTAGAATTTTATTTGATTGCTTTTGGCTAAAGTGTTGACAAACAGCATTTAATGAAAGGCTTAGGTAAATGTATTAGTTGCGTTTGGCCCCAAAACTGGGTCATTCTTATATACATAGCATTAACGACTATGTAAAGTTTGTATGATTTTCTTTCCTTTGTGTATAATGAGCTATTAACAACAAACGCTACTATTACTATTCAAAGTTTTTCTTTTGTTTTTCCATTGCAACAGTTTTCGTTTATACTATTTTGGGAGCACCAGCAGTGTTTTGTTGTTCCTGTGAGTGAGTGAGTGTGTGTGTGTATCAGTGGTTAGGCAGGAGATATTTGGGTCAGGCGCAGCTAACGAGGTACAGTGAAGCGAAAGGGTCGCAAAATAATTGCCTATTTCTTTTGACTTAACAGCATAATTTTGAAAAATCGGTTGCAAGTTCTTTACAAAAATTAAGTTACTTTACTCCAAATTACTTAAATAATTAAGCAATAAACAGGGCCGGCCCTGAGCGGCATAAATCTCATGCCAAACACTTCTGTGTATAAAAATAAAAAGATTTTGAAAAACAAATTAAAAGAATATTCCTCGTAATAATAATAATATTAATCATAATAATGCGCTTAAAGAGAATAAAAAAAAAAATAAAATAAAACGAAACCGAAAACCTAGTTTTGATAACAATTGCGCCTAATTCAATTTCACTGTACGCATAGCTTGTGTGACTGACTTTGTGTCTGTGAGTGGGAGTGTGAGTGGGATAGCTAGCGCTGTTATTCAGCAACCGGCGTTAATAACGATAGCGATAACGATAACGAGGGCGATAGCGATACCGCGGCAGCCGACAGAGTTGCGTTCAGGTGGTATCATTGCCAATGCCATTCTTCTGATCCAATTTATTGGATCCCATTTTAACCATATACACAAAGTACGTAATGATCTCCGACTCCTCCTTGATTGGTATTGTCTTGAAGTGCTTCATGATGGTCTGAAATGAGCAATGGGCATTATTTAATATTTGCAATAAATACAGTAATTCTTTTAATTATTATTATATTTTGTTTTTGATCAATCGCACTCACATCCGCTAGTTGGGCCCGCTTCATGCCCTGCCGCGTCTGCACCTTGAAGTGGCGCTTGTAGCGACGCAGCGCAGATAGATTCAGCTGATAGAGATCGGGAAAGTTTGGCAAATCTGTGTCCGTTTCGTTGCTATCGTCTTCGCTGTCCTTGCGTCGTCGCTTCGTTCGCACCGATTGGATGCGCTCCTTGTGATAGTCGCAGATGTAAATATGCTGCGCACTGGGATCGCTGCTCAGCTTGAGGCGCTTCTGGGCCACCGTTTTCTGTATACGTTTGCTGTAGCTAGCGTAGCCGGCCTGATTGCGGCACCTTTCCATGTCGTCGATCAGGCAGCATGTTTGGTCCGTGAGGCCACCGCGCGAGTCCTCCTCGCCGGTGCTGAATCCGTTGTTCATGGTCAATTTGTAGCTGTTGTTGTTTCTCTTTTTGTTGTTGTTGCTGCTGCTTTGTGTGCGTTTGGGCAGGGATATGCAACGGGTATATGTATTTATATATATAAATATATATGCATATATATTTATATATATTTCTATGTGTATTTTCACCAAATTTGAACTGCGCTTTTGCGAAGGCAATAAACGACTAAATTTTAACACAATCGCGAAATATACTTTTGTTGTTTAACAGACGAACTTTAACTTTGTAATTTTGTTACCTTCTCTCCCACTCTGCTTTCTGCTCTGACTTTGTGCGTTTTTCTCACCCCCCATTCGCTACAAACATCATCACTTTGCCACTGTCGCTCTGTTGTGAACGAGTTCGACTTAACAGTTTGCATGCCGATAACATAACATTCTGTTTACATTGCGTCGCCAGGTTGCATAGGCTCACTTTTGCACACACATGTTGCTCCCGATTGCGCTTACGTCGCAACATATGCATTACGTTGTTGATTCGTATGCGTTACGAATTACCCCTCGTAGCTTAGCGCTTTATAACGTACTGCACGGCAACAACTGTTACTGTTAACATAAAATACTATTTTACTCTTGCGCCATTCAATGCATTTGTGTTGTTAAGAAATGAAATGAAGTGGTTGGTGAATTTGTAGGTGTATTTAACAACCTGTATTACAGTTGAGCTTTCAGAAATCGATTAGTTATCGGTGCGGATTCTTATCGAATTAAAATCGACCCCATCATCAATATCGATAGTGACTTCGACTGTTTCTGCAGCACTACTTTTGCGTTGAAACTTCAGCCGGACGTGTTTGCGGGAGCGCGTTAGAAATTTGCTTCGAATCAATTTATCGTGCGTCTGCGTCGTTGTGTGAACAAAAAAGTGTAGCAATAATATTGAAAAGGTAAATTGCAAGCAAAATGTTTTTTTGTTGTTTTTTTTTCTTCTGAAATTGTGCGTTATTAATAAAGCCCACACACACAACATACATATCTACATAGAGGGGGCGACGCCAAGCGCTGCTGCTGCGACGGCTCAGCAAGCACCAAATTCTCAGCAGCCTCAAAGCTGAGCAACGAACGGACTAGCAACAAACGCCAATTGGAAACACACACACACGTATGCATACATACTGCGAAGTACATATGTATAATTCCAATATGACTGAACTAAGACGTGCTCTACCGTGCGTGTGTGTATGAAAACGTATTTTTTGTTTTTTTTTTTTTTTTTGCTCCACATAAGTACATGTATGTAAATGAAGAACATACCTGACGTACATATTTTAAAACAAAAAAAATCATAACAAAAAAGAAAAAAAAAATCGGCTCAATGACCGCGGTGTTAGTTTTTTTTTTTGCATTCCTTTTTCATTTCGATTTTCCAATTGGCCAAATGGCAGAACATAAGAGCTTAAAGATACACGCGCCCCCGCCCCAAATCACATACGCCAAAAAGTGCAACGAGTGAGAAATAACAGTGTGCCAATTTCATACATACATATTTATATATATAAGTGCATGTATGTATTTACATGTAAAAATATAGATGTATGTATGTATGCATTTAAAGTTAGCATACCTTTACATATAAATATGTATGTATTTAATTATTCAACATTTCTACAAATAAACCATGCAAAAATGTTGTAAATTCTATCGTATCATCCGTGTGCTTGTGTGTGTTAAAAATAAAAGCATATCCAAATAACAAACAAATGTTCCAAAAAGAAAATAATAATAACTGTAGATGCTGTATATATCAAAGGCGATAGATAGGCAAGAGAGATTCCAGAATAACAGTAAAATTCATAAAGACGAAAAGCTTATGTATTTGTGCACGAGTATATACTCGTGCATGTGTGCGTGCGTGTGTGCAAACAAGCAAGAGATTTTCTGTGAAAGAGAGCAGAGCCGCACGTAAATTACGGTGCTTGCGACTGCGACGTTGTGTATGCGTGTGTGTGTATGTGTGTGTGCGGGACAGGACACCAAGCAAAAGCAACAACGAAAATTTTCATGCTATAGAAGTTGGGGAGGATAGCTGACTGGGTGGCCTCCTGCTGGCAGGAGGCTGATGATGAGGCATAACTTTTTTTAGCTGACGCTGTTATCGCTGTTGCTGCGCAGTCGCTAACGCTGCCAGCGTCGCAGCGTGTGCACTAGTTTTGTTTTTTTTTCTCCTGCCTTTTTTTTTCTATTTGTTGTTGTCAAGCACAACTCAAAACATTCAAAAAAAAAAAAAAAAAAGATTGGAAGCAAAAATAAAAACAAAAAAAGAAATTGATGCAAGCTGCAAGGAGTCAGCTCACTGGTTGTCCTTGAGCAGTACAGCCTCGACTCCAAACTCCATCCAGGGTCGCGCGCGCGCCTCTCTCTCTCTCTTTTTTTTGTGTGTGTGCAAGTGTGTGTGTGTGTGTGTGTGTGTGTGTGTGTGTGTGTGTGTGTGTGTGTATTTGCATGGACATCTCTTCAAGGTTTTCCTTTTCTTCATTTTTCCTTTCTGTTTGTATGTTTTCTCTTTCGAGAAAAATGCATTTTGATGTGTGATGCATTTTTATAATTCCCGTTGGCTTTAATCGCTAATGCGACACACAATCGCTGGCCCGCATCAACGCTAGCTGATGACCCGGTTAGCTAAATGGATTTTTTATTTATTTATTTTTGTTTGTTTGTTTTCAATTGCACGTAATTCAAACATGCATATGTACATACATAAATACATATGCACATTGCATCAGTGGCTTTGAGTCAACTTTCAAAAACTCAAAATGCACTCCGAAATCTGCAATTCGATTTGATTGAAACTCAAAAAAAAGTCATGGAATTAGAATAGAACTGCCGCTTGGCATTGAATGCAGGCCTATAAAATATGAATGCAAATTACGGGGTATCTTGAAACGTAAATTCGATGTCAAAAAGTTTATTATGCTTACTATTCATACATTTTTTTTTAAATTGGCGTAAATCGATAAATATGGAACGTCTGTTTGTTTTATAAAATAATCGAAAAGTTGGATTATTTAAGTTATCTTTTAATGCTTCATATAAATCAAAAGTAACGTGTACGTTAATCGATAAATATCGACTATAAGTGCTTTGCATTCGAGTGTCTTTATACACTTATTTTGTCATTATTCATTATAAATGAAGGATATAGAATTTCTCTATATCTTAGCTTACTATATTGCGTTTTCATTCTCTATACTTGATGTCGATAGACAATAAACAATAAATGTTAGCACTATCTTGAATTATCTAGTGAAAATTCAATTATTGTTTTTTAAAACGTTTCCCATTAATTTAGTAAAAGCTGTTCCCATATCAGCTCTACTAGATCTTTACGCTGACTAAGTGTTTCTGATAATTGACAAACTATCAAAATATAAATGAATATATAGGTATAATATATATATATACATATATGCCAGTCGACTAACTCTGCTGATTGTTGATTGTAATGTCATAAAACTGTCTAGCGATTTGGTACATATAATTGAAATATGTAGGAGTTCGCCTTGACAAATTAGAATTCGAATCTCCAATCAGAATGCGAAGCTAAATGTATTAAGTTAATGACTTAAAGTAACTGCATAATAAAATATTGCTATTATTTACAAAATAATTATTTGATTTATTATTGCCAAAGGAAAGATAATTAAAGGACTCATTAAATTTTAATTAATGGTTTGCACATTAAAATCATTCTTTTCGTTCACTCAATTGTGCTGCAAACTGCATTCATTGTTTGCTTGATTAAAGCGGTTAACCGATTAACCCATTAACCGGTTTGCTTTCTTAGTTTGTGTACGCAACAAATGGAACTTTAATCAAGTTTAGTCCGATGTAAATTTGATATACGAGTCGAGTCGGGGCAGAGGTCGCAACAGCTATGCATAGAATTTGATGTAAATTGCATTTGCAAAATAAACAAAGAGATGGAGAGAGAGAGACAGAGAGCGCAGTTTACCAGTTTACAGGTGAAAATTGCACATAAGTTAATTACATGCATATTACAACAATTAGCAATTTACGCTCTTTGCTGACAATTGCTGACACTGGCGGCAAATATAGAGTGCATGGTGCAGCTGATGCCGTTGCTGCTTAATGAATTCATGCGTGGGAACTTAACAGAGTGGAGTGCGAAAGAGATGGCGAATGATATATTGTGTGTGCAAAATAATTGAAAGAAAAATGAAAATAAAAATAAAGCATAAATAGATTGAAAAGTAAAGCATGAGACAGCGCACCAACAACAACAACAACAACAGCAGCAGCAGCAGCTACAGCAAAAACAACAAGCATAACGGCAACAGCAACAATTGCGGAATATCAAATACAATAGAGAACAAAACAAAAAATTCGAAACGGCGACTGCTGTTGTTGTTGCTGCTTTCTTTTGTTTTTGTACTCACATTGCGCTAATAATAGCGGGAGCAACTGCTACAACAACAACGACCACCAACTAAAAGTACTGAATTCGTTTAAGAAATACATTTCGTACACACATACATACATAGATATGTACATGCATGCACACACACAAACGCACATATGTTAAGACAAAACACAAAAAAGAAAACATTAGTAAAGGCAGCACAGATTTTTGTGTGTGATTTGTACGGATCTAAAAAAAGTAAGCAAAAAAACAAACTCTGTGAGAGTACATGCACACTTATACTTACATACAAATTTACGTATGTATGTATGTATGTACTTGTCTATGTACCTGTAAGTGAATTTAAAATACATACATATGTATGTGTATAAAAAAAGAATGAAAATCTGCCAGCAGTGCTGCATTCGTTGTTTACATATACATAGCGAATGTATGTATGTATGTACATATTTACATATACAACAGTTTCGGGTCAATTGACTTTTAGTGTTGCGTGCACCCATACAAAGGCAGACTAAGGAAAAAAGCTCACAAAAAGCAGCAGCAGCAGCGTAGCAGCAACAACGACAGCAGCAGTAGCAGGACTCTGTTCGCGTCGGCGTCGCACGCAACAATTCGCCTTAGCCAAGGCAAGCCTAAGCTCACCACAGGCACACACACATACAGGCATGTGCACGCAAACATACATACACACATAGTAACGGACACGAAAGGCAGCCGAGAGAATGCGGGCGCTTGTGCTTTCGCGTCTTGCTTAACTCACCAAACCTACATCTCCCTCCCCAAACTCAAACACACACACACACACACATGCGAACACTCATTGGTCGATGCTTCGTCACCGCACAGTGGTTTTAAAGCCAGTTTTCTTTTCTATTTTGTTTCCTTTTTTTTAAATATATAAATTACGTTTGCAAAGCATTTAACGAGCTATATTTATGTATGTGTGTTGAATGTGCATTTACATTCGTGTGGCTTTCATGCTTATGTACATACGAATGCAAATGCGTTGGTATGTGACTTCAGCAGCTGCAACTTTATATGTGATTAGAAAGTTCGTCCTGAAACAATCGGAAAAGATCGAAAGCAGCGATAAATGCATACATATTTATGCATAAGTATGTATGTACATTATTAACATAATATTTGTGTATACACAGAAGTCTTGAAATATTTAAAATAATCGATCTCGAAGAATGCAATATAAGTATATCGATATATATTGGCAGGCAGTTCCCATTCCTATGATTTATTTGTATTCATTTATTTAATTGTCATTTACATTAATTTAGATTTTTAATGGTTTGCTGTGTTTATGTACACATACATACATGAAATACATATGCATGCAGATGAGTGTGTGTATGTATTGTTAAACATGCACATAAATCATTTAATTTCTGTATGACATCAGCATCCTGTGTGACTTGCTCTATTGTTGCTTGTTGCTGTTGCAGATGCAACCGGCCATTTCATATGCACGCCACACACATAAGTGCATACATATGTATGTATAAGTGTATGTATATTTGTACATAATTGCATACAAATATAGAAACCCACTATGTACACACACCCACATATAAAACTAGACCAATATTTGTTGCTGTTAGGGAAAAGCCCAAAAACGCGACGGGATCCAAAGAAGACGTCGCTGTGTTTTCATTTCCGTCATTTTCACGAGTTATTGTTATTGTTGGTTTTATTGGTGTTGTTGTGCCAGCAACAGGACACTCGGCACGCACTAACAACACCATGAAAAGCAACAGCAACAGCAGCTCCGTTATAATGACCGACTAACTGACTAAGTTTGTATGTATGCCAGCCTACGAATGTATGTGGTGGGTGTGTACATATATAATATATATTGTAAATATGTATGTATTTATATATATATGTACATTAATATGTATATGTATGTATGTGTGTGCGTGTTCGTGCATGCGCTTCGCCAGGCTGCCAAACCAGCGGTCAGGGTTGACTTTTGCAGGAGCCCAAACCAGGAATATACTCGAAGCCCCTCTCTGTCAGCCTGTCTCTCCTCTTGCCTTGCATCTCTTTTGCCTCCTCTTGCTAAAAGCAACAACAAAATTAAGTGCGCCGAGGCGAGCTCAGTTGAGGCTTGGGCTTCAGCGGACCGCGTGCCGTTACTTCGTTTTTATTCTCCTTATTGAGTTTCTTTCTGTGAGAAGAAGTCTGTCATATGTATGTATGTTTGTGTGTGTGTGAATGTGTGTATGGATATATGAATTTGTATGAATATTTATATGGATATGCTTAAGTATAAGCATGGACGGGCATTCATACGCGTGTATGAATGTGGGTGTGTGTATGTGCATGTATATTTAAGAATGTTTATGTGTATGCGTGCGTGTGCTTGGAATCGATAAAGCATACTTATTTGCACTTTTGGTGCAACATGCTTTAAAATGTATACTTATGAATGTATTTTGTTTTTCATATAATGTAAACACATATACATACATATATACAATACATAAACATTGTTGCCAGAGCTCGCACACAGCTTTTCTCTTTGCAAGTGTATTTGTATGTGTTTATATGTACATACATATGTATGTATGTACAAAAGCTCTGTACCTTCAACTTTGTGTATGTGTGTGTGTACGTTGGTGAGTGTTCCAGTTCAACTCGAGATTAGCTTCCGGTGGGGATACAAATCATCTCTCGGTTCGTTGCTCAAGTTATAAATATTAAAAATTCAAAAGCGAGTCCTTTGTACCATTCCTTTATATTCATACATAAACCCTTCCATGGCCCCGCAACAGGCATCCATCACCTATCCAACATTTGCTTTTGTTGCGCCCTTTCGCTTTCAGCTCGCGCTTTAAACAGCTGCTCAGCGGCTGCCACTTTCCTTCCCTGCCCATTCGGCCACCCAGCTCGTTACAGTTACTTTACGCATATACTACACTGGTGGCCGAAGAAAATTGTAACACTGGCATACTTCTGAAATCCTAAAACTTTGCGACATTTTTAGATAAAAAAAAATAGAATAAAATAAAAAAGCTAAGAGTATCCTTGTTGTATCTGCAAAAAGCTTTGTTATTTTTATTATTATATTGCCACCAGCAGCAAAAATTAAGCACATTTTTTACTGTTCAATTTGATGCTGTAAACTTTTTGGTCAAGGACCAATAATTTTTTGTGCTTTGGCCATTATCGACTGAAGTTGGGTTTATCGGATATCTCGCTCGCTCACTGTTCTTGCTGTTGCAAGTGCACTTAGAAGAAACAAAAGTGCTTTTGCAAAAATTTTGACAACAGCACAAAAATGTTTCCTGTTGCGCTTTTTTTCTGGTCGCCAGTGTAACGAGTGCAAAGTTGCGCCACAAGCGATTTGCGTGTGTATTTGTGTGTGCGTCTGTGTATGTATGTATGTATGTATGTTTGTATTTGCTGTTGGATGAGCGGCGAGTTTTATGCTTGTTACATTTTGTGCTCTCCAACGTTATTTGCCTTGGCACGGACAGCCTCGCTGACTCTCCCTCTCTCTGTCTCTCTCGCTCGCCCGCCCGCTCGCTCTCTGTCTCTATCTAGCTTTATATATCTTTTCATTCTCCCCATCTCTTTGTTAGAGAGTTTTGTGAATATGTGCTGCGGTGCGTGTGTGCGAGAGATGCTGCAGTTTTGTTACGCACAACTGGGTAACAGCTTTGCATGTAACGGTTGTATGCGGGTGTCTGGCTGAATGCATGTGCATGCATGCACAAGCGTACAAATATGTATGTATGTATGTTACAGTTAATCTGTTTAAACATGCCGTTGTGAAGCAGTTTAAAGGATTTACTTTACATAAATATTGTCATATTCATATGTATGTCTGTGTGCGTGTGTGTATGCGCACGATTGTGGTCGTTTGACTGTGTGGGCGCATTTGACTCACAAATCAGCTGTTTGTTTTCTTTTTTGGTGCGCTTGTATTGCATGAACAGTGTATACATTTCGGTTTTGTTTTAAAAGCAATTTCGCATATGCTTTGGCCTAAAGCTAAAACGGCCCACGCCATTCCAACAAACATCAAAATATGCGTTGCTGTGTGTGTGTGTGTGTGTGTGTTTGTGACTGTATGCTAATTGTTGAAGCTGCAACAAAAATAACAACAATCAAACATACAAAACTGTGAAATAGAAACCGAAATTAGGTCGCAATCGCCTGCTACATACACACTTACATACATATCGGCGCACACCCTCGCGCTCTCACACACACACTCACTCACACACAGCTATAGCCCAGCACCTGCGGCGGCAAGTAAAATACAATTGCCAAAAATAATTTCACTGTGCGACAAAAAAAAAAAAAATTAAAAAAAAAAAATTAAAATAAAATAAAGCAGAGAATAAATAAAATGCTCGCATACACATGATGAGAATTCGCGTAAAGTGAAAAACTATTTGACTTATTGGAGCAGACAGCAGCGCAGTCGCCAGCGTCCAAACTGTCACTCACAGCGACACCAAAGCACAATAAAAACGAAATAAAACAAAAAGAAATAAAAATAAATAAATACAAGCTGCAAAGAATAATTACGAGAGGAAACTGTGGGAATTATATTGCTTGCTACTTCTTTGCGCATAAAAATCTGTTGAGAATACAAATTGAAATGTTCAAGTGTTGTATATTAAATGTAAAATGAAAAAATGAAAAAAAAAAAAAAAAAAAAATTAAATTAAATAAAAATAAATAAATATATACATATTTATAAACTGTTGGCGCACTTGCTGTAATTGTATACCGACTGCTGCGACTAACGGTAAAAGTTGCTTCTACGTTGAACGACTAATTTACGCTATAGCCAGTCCAAGGGCTGCCAAAGTGCGAGAGCGAGAGAGGGCTAGGAGCGAACAGATAAGAAGTTGAATTCGCTTCAAATTTCGCCTACATTTTCGCGTGCTTCGTGTGTGTGTGTGTGCGTGTGTGTATGTGTGAGCGCGTGGGCTCATGTGAGCCTGAGAGTATGAGGGAGTTGTTTTGTTGTTGTTGTCGTTGTCTTTGTTGTTTGGGTTTGGGTTTGACATGTGGAGCAATTTTATTATTATTGGCCACGAAAGATTTCATCACCATCCTCAACAAACACAACATTAAATTTAATCATTGCGAATGTGGGACACACACACATGTCGCCATTTTGTATTTTGTATTTTTATTATTATTTTTGCCATATTTAATGATATGTGCAAATGTTTAAAATTTTAATTATCGAAATGTTAATTTTCATTTTTATAGATTGTGGTTAAAAATACATAAAAACAAATAATGCCCATTAATATTAATGTATCACACATGTTTCAACAATTTTTATGTTACTTTGTTATGAAAAAATATTAAAATTTTTTTCTTATTATTATTATTATTTGAATATTTATTTATTGTGTTCTTTTTAAGTAATGCTGTCATTTTATTTAATTATCGTGAATATATTGGGAATTTTTAATGGTTTTCCATTTTTGTATTTATTGCTCAATATTAGGTTATGATGGAATGGTGAGCAAAAGGGGGGAGGTAAGGGCAATCATATTAGTCATATTACACAGAATTGCATTATTATATTATTAATTATGATATGACTGCGACTTTTTAAAGAAAATCTATTTTGAAAGTAATATTTCTTGAGCTTATTTATGATATAGATTAGAGTAAACTTTACAAGAAAACCATTTTATTCGAATTTCTCTGATTTTGGAGCCTGAAATTATTAAACAAAAATGTTTAAAGGCGAAATTTCACAGCACTGATTGAGTAAAAAAAATAATGTGCATTCCCTTTGATTTCTTTAACTTTTTCAATATCAAGTATACGCCTCGTTAAACTATTGAAATCTATTTCAATTACGTACTTATTAATTGATTGAAGCTAAATAATATAGAGTGGAAATTAGCATTAAAATATATAAGCTGTATATGTATGTTCTTGCTAGAAATGTAATATATTATGATTACTAGATCCAATTAAAATAATGTAAACTATAGAAAAAAACTAAGAAATAGAAAACATATCTTAACAATTAGCTGGAAAATCTGTTTTATCCGTAGAGAAACTGAAGCGTTTTCCATTTCCCTCTTTTCGTCCCTAAATTGTCCACTAGATGAGAATCTAGTCTCCTTAGATAGTCTTAATTTGAATATACATATATGTATATACAGTAGTGTTCATAGAAATATTAGTTGAGAATTGTTATCCTGTTGCACAGTTACGTCATCAGATAAATGATAGTACTGTGAGTGGTGGCCTGTGCTTTAGCGAGAGCAATATGTATATCTATATATCTATGTATATATATATATACATATATATATGTATATGTATATACAGTTCATATGTAGTCGCTTTAGGGTCTCCTTGTTAGACAGCGTAAAAAGGGTTGCCCAAAAAATTGCGTTGCGTGTTGTTGTTTGTTTGTTTGCTCATTGTTATTGTCGTTGTTGTTGTTGTTGTTGTTGCCTAGTCGCAACGCATTTCAAACTCAATTATTATAATTGGCAAGAAGCGACGCTGATGACAACAACAAAAAAAACCCTGCCAAAAACTGAAACCAAAGCAAAAAAAAAAAAAAAAAAATATGATGTATATATATACATAAATATCATGCGTACATATATACATGTCTATATGTCTATATATGTATATATATTATATAGAGAAAAGGCAAAGCCTATTTGACACGCAACACGCGGCATGTTGCACAGTGGTTCCAAATCGCCAGGCAATTCAACAGGCTGCGCTCTTCAAGCAACAACAACAACAACAACAACAATAACAGTTTTAATTAGTTTTGCTCTCTTCTTCTTGCTCGTTTTTCAACAAGTTGCCAGCGAACTTGGCTAACTTATTTTTTTTTTTTTTGGACTTGATTGACAACCGGATCTTCACGCGAAAAGTCACAATTTGTGATAAGCAAGATAAGCGACAGAGAGTCGCCAACAAATATTGCTAATTGGATAAATGTAATCATATATTTTCGGACCCTTCAATTTCAATAAGAAGACGAAATTTGGATTTCATTTGGTTTGCAAATTGGGTTGAAATTCTCACGAAAATCTGATGCAAAATGGGCTTGACCCAAAAAGAGATTTGAAAGAAGCAAAGCTAAGGGACGTCTTGGTCGGCAGTGCTCGACTAGCAAATACCCTGAACGAAAATTAATTGTTGAATAACTTTCAGTTTAGATGGATTACCTCTATGATATGCAGATGTGTGAAATTTGATAAGTTTTCATACTGTGTGAAGTGGATTTTAACCGAAATGAAATGTTAAGGTTGTGGGGAAAGTGGAGATATGCAATATACAAGATATTAGAATAATATTGTGCTTTTCAATGCAGCAGCTTCTGTAATAATCAAGCTACATCTAATAAACTAAATGAAATGATAGATTTTTATCGATAAAAATTGAATGAATTTAGTTATCGAAAAGGCTGATAAGCTCTCTTCCTCAGGCATATATATAAACCTTATGCGACGCCTTCTTCTAGCTCTTGCATACACCCGCCCAGAATCAATATGCCCTAAAATCCCCAATTTCGAAGGGTTCAAGCTTTCAAAATCATTGCCCATTCATCGATATGGCAACGCCAGCAATAATGCCAATGGCTAAGAATGCCAAAGAGTTGAAAAGGTTGAATTTTTATTTTTGGGTAAAGACGTAAGTCAATACACCTGCTTTGCATGTGACGCATAATGAAAATGTTGCCTATTTACACAGCACAACAAAGTTGATCAAAGAGAGAAACAGAGACTTATCCAGAATCGGCTTTGATTATGCATTTAGCATTATCTCGGTTTACGCCACCGGCGCCGTACTTTTGTTAGACAGTGTTATTTACACAATTGCGTGTACGTTCGGCAAGTGACTTACGTCGGCTGCTGGCTGTCGCCTGTCACAGACAGTGGGTGCCACATGCTGCGCTTTCCTTCTCATCCATCGATGACGCAAGCCTTGGACCAGAGCTGCTCGCTCACTGGAGCCGAAAGGGCCACTCGCTTGGCTTCAGTCGACAATAATTTGAAATTTAAAACGGTTTGGGTTGTCGTTGTTGTTGTTGTAGTTGTTGTTTCTCTGCTGCTGCTGCTTTTTCCCCCTTCAAGTATTGTTTTTTTTTTCTAGGCACATGTAATGCGGTCTTTACATGTGTGCCAAAGCCAAAGTCAAAGCCAGCTACGTTTAAGCCAACAAAAAGAAAATAGCAACAGTTACAAAAACAATGCAACAAAGGCCACAACGCTTGAGCTTGACTAAGTGAACAGACTAGATGATACCCAGTAGAGATATTTTTAAAGAAGTTTAAGTTATATAAATCTTCGTATATACAATATCTATAAACATTATAGATTTTTTTTCCAGGCCCATTTTCGTATCTATGTATATACTTACTCATTAATAAGGTTCCATCCAAATCTACAAAATATACAGGGTATACAAGCCGGTAAAGCTGTTAAGATATCATTCTCATGTATATACAATATAAAGGGAATTATGCAAATGTTAATTAAACAAAAGCAAATACAACTACATCTTTCCACCCAAATTCATATCGAGAAATTAGATATGATATACCCTATAGTATACTGCGCATAGACAGCTAGTTTTGATTCATACCATTTGCTCGAAATAGATCAACATTCATCAAATAAAACTTAACATAACTTCTAAGCTATAAATTGTATATATTTTGAATGTGAATGTTTATGAAAATAGTATGATGATACTTTTTCCATTGAACGGCGGAAAAATGCCGACGTTTTGTTTAGAATAAAATTCTAAGGGAATTGTGAAAAAAAAAAAGAAAAACGCAATGCTTTCGGTCAGATTGAATTTGTTTTTGACGATTTTATACGTACATATTTTTATAGATACAAAACAAATCGATCATTGAAATAACGTAATATGTAAAAAAATTAAATAAAAAGAATAACTAAATAATAAATAAAATAAAATCAAAGAAATAAAAATAAAATAAATATAAAGACATATCGAATGACAAAATAATGAAATAAAAAAAATTAAATAAAATAAAAAAATTAAATAAAAAAAAAAATTAAATAAAAAAAATTAAATAAAAAAAAATTAAATAAAAAAAAAATAAGAATAAAACAAAAACAAAATAAAAAAGTTTAAAAATATATATGAAAAGTGAAAATCAAAGAAATAAAAAAAAAAATAAGTAAAAGGTAAAAATCAATAAAACTGGGTGGGGAAAAAAATTAAATTAAAAAAAAAAAAAAACCAAAAATTATAATACACAACAAAAATAATTAAAAAATAAGATAAAAATAATTAAAAAAAAATATACAAAAAATAAAATAATTAAAAAAAAATAATACAAAAAATAAAATAATTTTTGAAAATAATTTTAAAAAATAATAAAAACAAAATAATACAAAAAATAATAAAAAAAGAATACAAATAATTACATAGAATCAAAAATCAATAAAATTAAACAAAAATAATTAAAAAATAAATAAAAATAACAATTCTTAAAATAAATAAAATAAAAGAAAAAAAAATTTAAAAAAAAATTAAATAAATAATACAGCAGGGAAGTAATACAAAATACAAATATATACATAGAGAATAAATTGTAATTTAGAACAATGTTATTTACTGTTGTTTGTTAGATGGTGTATATATCGTATTATGATAAATTTATAAAATATGAATATAAAACTGATGCTTGGGTACATTGAGATTGTCTATCTAGAACTGGATTAATGTTAGGAGTGCGGGCAAAGATTTGAAGATGTTGCCACCTTGTCAAAATATATATATATATATTCCAGATATTATTATAGGTCTTCTCTACATGGGCATGGCAGAAATATTTCATATATTTAGCAGCGAGTGGGAATATTTAAGCGTACATAAATAAGTTGGGTATACACAATGCACAATACGAAACAATATATTGTCATGTCTCGCATTGTTTCGTATCACAAAAAAAAAAACACATGTATTATATGCACACATACATACATACAAACATATATGAATATACTTATATATATTTTTGCATTGTTCTATAATATCTTTGTGAAGGGCATAATAATTTGCATGCCAAACTTGTAACGTTCGCTTGAACTTAATGGCTTTGAGCGATTTCTTTGCCGTTATTGATGAGTGAAGTAGTTCATGATTCCAGGAGCTCTATTGACCCACATATAAAAGAGGTTAGCTAGAACAAATTATGCATATTGAAGAAGTTTTTTGTATGATCTATGAATCCAGTGCATTAAGATGATGTGTAGTTCTCTTAGATCTACAGCGGAACTGAATCAATGCTGAGCAAAAAAGAATACTCTATACATACAGATGAACGAGGAAGAGGCACAAAGTAGGACGGCAAAGAAGAGGAGAGGAATGAAAGCTAGTCAGAGAAGAGAAGGAGAGAGGAGAACAGTGAGAGAGATAGAGACAGACAAGGAGAGAGAGGAGAGAGATAGAGAAGAGTAGAGGAGAGAGAGAAGAGAGATAGAGAGAGATATAGAGAGATATATATAGATAGATATATATATAGATATATATATAAATACAAAATATATATTATAATATAAATACAAAAAAAAAAAAATAATAATAATAATTATATATATAATTTTTTTTATAATTAAATGAATATTATATATATATATAATATTTATTTAATTATTATTGGAAAAATTATATATTATATTATAATTATATATTGGAAAAATATTTTTTTTTTTTTTTTGTATTTATTTTATAGTTCTAAATTCTAGATATATTTTAGCAAGATTTAAGATTTGAATATAGCAGGAAGTGAATGGATAAAGTTATCTCTCGCTCTCTCTCCCCCTCTCTCTGTCGTGCACCTGGTGAGGGTATTTCGAGTTCGGTGCAGCGATCTTTCTGTTTTCCTATGGCAACAAGTGTGACTGCAGCTGTTTGTTGGTTCTTTTTATTGTTGCTTGCGTTTTTGTTAACCGACTTTACACACAGCCACATCCACACACACACACACACACCCACACAGACACGCTAGACAGACAGAGGTGTTGCTGCTGCTGCTTCTGCTGCTTCTGCTTCTTCTGCTGCTGTCGGTCGTCGTCTTTTGTTCTTGCCATTGGCATTCGACACTGTTTTAATTAGTTTGCCACATTTCGCAAATAGTTGAACAGCAGATAAATTTGTGCACTTTAATTAAGCACGACTGCGGCTGCGGCTGCTGTTGCTGTTGCTTCATTTGCCCTATTATTAACTGTAAATATTTGCATTATGCTTTTTCTTTTTCTTTAATTATTCATGCCTTGAGCACAATTTTCAATGGACGTACATACATATATAGGGACTCGGTCAGAGGCAAGCGGAAGTGTGGGCGCTTCCCATCCATTTGCATACAAGTCTCTGATATCGATAGTTATCGAATGGATATTTATTGAGTTTTCAATCCATTTCAAAGCATGTTATAGATCTTTTGGCCAAAGTACAAGTTTTTGGTATATAAAACATACTTTTTCTTCAAATTTGAGGAGAAAAAGGGGGAAATTCAAATGGATATCCAATAACTGGCATACATATATAGGAAAATACAAATCTATGCCCATTGCTATTACGTCTGTATGCTTAAAAAAGCAAGCAAAACTATCGATTATTATCGGTAGTAAAAATTTAATTTAAAAAAATTTTAATTTAAATTATTTATCGGAAATAATGAGAACCAAGAAAGCCTCAAGACAGTTTGTTTCTCTTACAGTCTAAGTCATGTTGAGATTAAATATAATGCAATTAAATTTAATTTATATATATAATATATATATAAATTCTATATATATACATTTTGTGGTTTTTAATTCATTAATTTGTTGCTTGCCTGCGGCTATGATTTAAAAATTTAACAGCCACAAATGAATGAAAAAAAAAAAAAACCGAAATATTTGCAATATTTTGTAGTTCTTCTTGGTTTCGGTATTCAACTAATTACACATACCAACGCGTCTAGTACACACACGCTCACGCAGCACACCCACATATATATATGTTTTATTGTTCACAAATTTGCGAATTCTTTGTCTCTTCGTCTGCCCGAGGCATTTCGAAATTTCGTTGTAATGCCTCATTAATTGAATTTGTACTTAATTCATAGCCTATTTGTGCCGAGTTGACATTGCGACAACTAGAGGAACAATTTCTTTAGTGCGTTACGTTGACTGTGGCTACGTATTTACCGTTCATCAAAGCATTGCGAGCCGATTTCGGGCCACTTTGTATGTTAAGGAATCGAATGATCGAAATGATTTATGTTTAATGGGCTTTGTTAAACGTGAGACGAGATTGCTTACTTGATATTTTTTTGAAACAATGACTCATAAGAAGAAGAAGAAAATGGATGATCGTACTCCTCGATACTGCTAATTCGAATGCATGTCACTAACTAGTTAACGCGAGTAACTCTGACTAGTTTACACGAGAAATAACTAATGAATATTCATTACTATAACTGGCTTATGGCAGATTACAGTTTAGAATCGGTTTTGTATACCTAGAGATTCGAAATGTTTGAGTTAGCTTGCTTATACTGTTTTTTTCATATGAGACAGTTTATTGATGATCAATTGGGAAATTATTTAGGGTATGCAGATATTACAAGATTTTTGTTTCATCCGGCTACATTTAGGTACTCTTCTGTCAACAGCATCTATCTCTATCTCTCTCTCTATTTCTATCTCTATCTCTATTTCTACGCAGCGCGAGCGCGAGCGCGAGCGCGAGCGCGAGCGCGAGCGCGAGAGCGGGCGCGAGCGCGAGCGCGAGCGCGAGCGCGAGCGCGAGCGCGAGCGAGCGCAGCGCGAGCGCGAGCGCGAGCGCGAGCGCGAGCGCGAGCGCGAGCGCGAGCGAGAGCGCGAGCGCGAGCGCGAGCGCGAGCGCAGCGCGAGCGCGAGCGCGAGCGCGAGCGCGAGGCGAGCGCGAGAGCGAGCGCGAGCGCGAGCGCGTAGCGCGAGCGCTATCTCTACTCTTCGATTCTACTATCTCTATCTCTATCTCTATCTCTATCTCTATCTCTATCTCTATCTCTATCTCTATCTCTATCTCTATCTCTATCTCTATCTCTATCTCTATCTCTATCTCTCTCTCTCTCTCTCTCTCTCTCTCCTCTTCTTTCTCCTTCTGTCTCTTTCTGTCCATCTATCTTTCTCTTTCTCTCTTTATCTCTTGATCTCTTTCCATGTCTTTCGCTTTTATGTATCACTCACTCTGTCTTTGGGTTTCTCTTGTTTTCTCTCTCTATCTATCTCTCTCTCTCTCTCTCTATCTCTCTCTCTCTCTCTCTCTATCTCTCTCTCTCTCTCTCTCTCTCTCTCTTCATCTCTTTTTCTTTTAACTTCCATCCCTTCAATTCTATTTCTCTCATTCTTTATTTTATTATTCCCTTCCTCTTTATCCCTATATCTCTTAGTATATCCCCATCTTCTTCACTGCTTCTCTCCCTGCTGCTGTTTGATACTCTCTCGCTCTAGCTCTCCCTCTGGCTCTCTCTCACGCTTTGTGAGTTTCTAATAGCTTCGTCCATCAGAATTCAGATTACAGGATATCATTTAATTTCATAAATCTCCTGAGATCATTGAAAAGTAGTAGCTGAGTATTCTGCACCACACACACACACACACACACACACACACACACACACACACACACACACACACACACACACACATAGAGGTAAATTGAAGCACATGTAATTTGCCGTTTGGCCTTTATATTAATGTTCAAATTGCATTTAATTAGTTTCGACCGGTTGATGATGGAGGTGGTGCCTCGCGGGTCGCGATTCGTGGACCCATTTGGCGTCAAACACACGAACCACAATCCAATCGTCCGGCTGCAAAGCTGATGTTTAATTTATATACATACACGTACATATATAATATGCATATAGTATATATAGTTTTTCCATTCCATTCAAAGTGCGCAAATGTTTGTGTAACGCCAATATGCATTAAGATTTATTAATATTGCAAACATTTAGTGTTTTTTGAGTATTTAGTAAATGACAGTTACAGCTCTAGTTTGAATGAAGATTTATATGAGGAACATCATACAAAATGTTCCGAAATGGGTAAGAGCCCTAAGATCTAATGGTCCATAAAATTAATAGGGGAGAGACAGCGAGAGCGAGAGCGAGAATTTTAAAGAAACGGAGAGTGAATGAAAAATCGAAATACCGAGAGACACAGAGAGAATGAGATAGAGAGAAACAGAGAGAGAGACTAAGAAGTTGTACAAATAGAGAGAAAAAATGTTAATGAAGCAGAAGTGAGAGAGAGACAGCGAAATATAAGGCATTAGATAGACTTACAGAGAGAGGGGGCATCGGAGGGAGTATGAGAAATATAGAAACAGATGAAAGGAGACTGGAGACAGCAAAAGATTAAAGCGATTGAGAGAGTGAAGGGGAATCACAGAAGAAGAAGAATCACAAAAAGAACAGAGAGAGGCTAAGACAGAGAGAAAGAGAGAGGGAATTACATATATAGAAGGAGAAATACTAAAAAGTGAAGAGAGAAAGAGTGAAAGCGATGGAGAGAAAGAATGAGAAATGTAGATTTAAACAGAGATAGGTAACCGCAGAGAAAGAGCGGGAGAGAGAGAGAGAGAGAGAATAACTACATGTATGGAAAGAGAGATACCGAAAAGTAAAGTGAGAGAGAGAGACTGCGTGAGAGAGAGAGAGAGAGAGAAAGAATTACATGAATAGAAAGAGAGATACCCAAAAGTAAAGAGACAGACAGAGAGAGAGAGAGAGACACACAGAGAGAGAGAGAGAGACAGAGACAGAGAGAGTGAGGAGGTGTGCGACTGCTTACGTCGATTGGCATCAGTTCATTTTGGACGTGTTGGACGTGTGTAGGCCACGTTTCGTGCTCTAGTTGGGCTTACGACACGTCGGCCATTATACCACATGAGATTTAATAACAAGTGCTGATGGAATTGCGTCGACATGAAAGCTGTATTCAAGTATACTATATGGCGCAGGTGGGCTTGTCTCTGTGTGTGTGCTCGTGTTCGTGTGTGTGTGTGTGTGTGTGTGTGTTAACTGCCTTGTAAAAATTGCACGCTGGGGACAAAGCTAACATAACGAAACCTATTGCTGCCTCGCCCCCGCCCCCCACACGCGCTGTCAGTCAAGTTCGCTGCTTTATGGCATGACAAAAAAAAAAACAAAAACAAGTAAGAAAGCTCTAGTCGAGACTGCTCGACTACGAGATCCCCTGAACCCTACAAGCAACTGATATTTCAAAAATTATTAGCAAACACACACGCACACACACACACACACGCATACATACAAATACACGCACACACACACGCATACAAACAAACACACGCATACACACACTCACATATACAGGCGATTGCGCTTGGGTTGCGCTGCAGTGTTGGCAATATAATGATAACTTATTTGTTGAATAATTTAATTTCTAGACGTACGATCGTAATGAAACTTTCAGAACGTAATCATAATGTTAAAATGTATGTGTATACCGAAGCTCAAGTCTCTAGTATTTGATATATTTGATTTACAAAGATGAGGGTGAGGGGGTGAATTTAGGTGTGGGGGGTAAATTTTAACAAAAACCGAAATTGTATAAAATTCATCTTAATATACATTTTAAATTTGGAGACTCTAGCTTGAAAGATGTAGGAGATATAATTATTTAAGTGATTTTCGATAAGGTTTTTTATCGATAAAAAAATATCGGAATGAGTTATCGTTTTTTTAGTGATAAACTCGATCTGCGCGTGATATATACGGACATTTTAAAAAAAAGTTGAAGTCTCTAGCTCTTATATCTTCTGAAATCGACGCGTTCATACATACGGACGGACGGACGGACGGACGGACGGACGGACGGACGGACGGACGGACAGACAGACGGACAGGGCCAAATCGACTCAGCTTGTCGTCCTGATCAAGAATATATATACTTTGTGGGGTCTGCCACGCCTCCTTCTGCCTGTTACATACTTTTAACAAAACCATTATACCCTGATTTCCCATTTTCAATGGGTTCAGGGTATAAAAAAAAAAAAAACAAAAACGGAAAAAAAGAAGAAGAATAAGAGAATAATGAAAAAGTAAAATAGAAAAGTGCACCAGGTTTTCGTATCGTATGCATAATTGCTTTTAAATTACCAAACGAACCTTAGCTAATGTACAGGCACACACAGACACACACACACATACACACACATACACGCACATGTATGGAATATTTGTTAGGCAAAAAGAGCAGGCGAACAAGCGTTGCGAAAATAAACTAAACAAAACAAAAAAAAAAACAACAACAACAACAACAACAACAAAAGACGAACTACACGTTTTTCATTCTATTGAAGCAACGCAACACCGCAAAAGCATGCTCTGCCCCAACACACCCCACCCACCGCCCACACGCACCCAGGCACCCCTCTAGGTGGGCGAAAGGCGTAGTTGTTTTCTTGCCTTCGAATGTCTGTCTTACATTGCATATACTTCATGCTTAATGAAGTAATGAAAACTAAACAAGCGAGCACTCGAAAATAATTGACATGGCTTGGAATTATTATCGAATTGAATAATTGTCGCTGCTTACGGTTTTTAAATTTATTTCTTCTTAAAATGCAAGTAACAAAAATTTATATATTTATTTACAAAAATATAAATAAATTTTTATAATGATTAACAAGTTAAATTCAAATTTTAATTATTATTTACATTATAAGTGTGACAATTTTTGGTCCATAAACTGAAATAATATGGAATAAAATAATTATATAGAAGTAAAAAGTATTATCATAATATACTTTTCCCAATGAGTTTTATAGAAATAGCATAGCTCAGAATAAAAATAGTAATAATACTAAAAAAAAAAAAATAAATAAATAAATAAAAGAAAATATATAAACAAAAATTAAAAAATAAAACAAAATATCTAAACAAAAAATAAATATACAAAAAATTAAATAAAATTAAATCATATAAATAATATAAACAAAAAATAATATATAAACAAAAAATAAATAAATAAAAATAAATATAAATAAATAAGAAAAAATAAAGAAATAAACAAAAAAAAAATAATGAAATAAATAAGAAAAAAAAAATAAATAAAATAATTAAAGAAATAAGAAAAAAAAATTAAATAAATAAGAAAAAAAAATTAAATAAATAAGAAAAAATAAATAAAATAATTAAATAAATAAGAAAAAAATAAATAAATAAGAAACACAAATAAATAAATAAGAAAAATAAATAAGAAAAATTAATAAATAATTAAGAAAAATAAATAAATAAAACAAATATGAAGCAATAACATTTGGATTTCCCATTTTTGATGGGCATAAAAGTAATATTATAGGTATATATATAGTATTTTTATATATGTATTTTTTATTTTTCTTATTTATTTATTTCTTTCTTAAAGCTATTGACAAAAGCGAGAGTCAAATTAAATTTAAAAAAGCCTAAGCAAAGTACAGGATATAATATCAATAGTAAAAGTATAATTTTTATCAATGTGAAAAATATAATTTGTATTATATTGTATATATAATATTTTTATTTTTTATTTTATATACAATATATTTAATTTTATATATATTTTATTATTTTATATACATTTTAGGTAATAATAATAATAAATATGTATCCCGTATCATATAGTTCAAGTAGTTCAGTTTTCAATTGGGTCTAAAGAGAGAGCAAAGCCAACATGCACACGCGATTACAGGGTATTTAAATAACGAGAGTGAGTGCAGGTTATGTGCACATACTATATACCTATATATATATATATATATATAGGTATATGTACAAATACATACACACATATATATACATACATATATAGCTTGTGCGATCGTGTAAACGCAAAAATATATGCGCACGGCAATAAAAAAAAACAAAAAAAAAAAAACAAAGTTAACAATGAACAAACAAATGGAATATATGCATGGAAATTAGCCCCGTGTAGGCCCTGATAAAATGTTGTTGTTTTCACTTTGGTGCTGAAACTTGTTTAATAATTCAAATATCACCGCACACACACACACACATACACGCACACACGTATACCACCTGGTCACAATGTTGTTGCGAGGCATATTAATTTGCATGCGCCAATTTAATATCTTGTCAAATTTATGTAGAAACTTAACCTGCGCCTTCTGATGGCACCTGTACGCACGTGTGTGTGCGTGTGTGTGTGACTGTTGTAACACGCACACACATACACAGCAGAGTGAATGCTCCTTCGCCAAACCAGATCGGGCATATTAGTTGACATGATGTGAGCTAATTGTGTATATATGTACAAATAAATATACACACACACATACACATACATGCGAATTCCATTAAATTTTCTTTGATATTTATCAGGCGTAATCAAAGTCAGCAAATTGAAATTATTGAAAATATGGAAACATTCCCCTATATATGTATATGAATCTTATATCTCCATAATTGCATACATATATATATATGTATATGTGTATGTAGACATGTGTGCATTTGAATCGATATTTTGCTTAGTAATACCAAGCACAAGCCATGTGATGAGATGAAGCCGGTTCGAGCTTTTATTAATGTTTAATGTTTGTCAACTGTTTTTGGACAGCAGCTGGCACAAATCATTAACCAGTTTGGTTTAAGCCTTTTGCACCCGACTTGAACCAGTTTGCACCATAATAATGAACTTTAATGTACACCAAAATATAGATAGAAAACATATAAATATAGAATTATCTTGTATCAGAACAGACAGAGAAACAGATAAAGTGAAGAAAAATGAGAAGACATTAAAACTTTTGTGATGCATTTTCAGTTAAATCAGAGAGGGAGAGGTAGAAGAAGAGCAAAAAAGACAGAGAGAGGGTGAAAAATGAGAGGGTTTTTAGAGAAAGTAATGAAAAGATTGATAGAGCGAGAAAAATAAAAGATTGATAGAGAGAGAAAAGTAAGGGAGTGTAGAAAAAGTGGCGAAAATAAAGAGATTTTTCCCAAATGTTTATTTTGTGAACATCATTGTAAAGCTCATGATAGAATGATTATGAGCAGATAAAGCAAATGATGAGTTTATGAATTAAAAATAGAATTAATATGAGCAGACTAAACAGATAATATCTTAGTAAACATTTCTGAAAATTAATAACTTAAGATGGAATAAACTAAAACGGAAATAATTTGCGCTTCAGTTTCTGTCTTGATAATATTCCAGACTATATATATGTTAGATGTGCCTAGACGAATTCTTTTCAATTTAAGATTTGACTATTAATTACCAGATGATTGGCTTTAGTCGAAGTTTACTCTGACTTTCGTCTATAATCGGCCCGACTAACTCTAGTTTCTATCAAATTCGATTGTAAAGTGCCTGTCAACTGTTGCGCAAATTGAATAATTATTATTCACATGGAACTATCAAAGCTATCTATCTATACTTTGTTAGCCTTGCAACTACTATATTGATGATAATCGTCTGGTAAAAAAGTTGGCAAAGTTTTCAGTTTTATGTTTTAAGTTTTCAGTTGCTTGTTCTACTAATTCTATCCATGTGGATAAAGTGCCTGGCAACTTTTTCAATTATCCAGCTGAGTGCAAACTTTAATTAAGTTTCGCAACTGGCCGAGCTGCTGGCCCCTTCCCTTCCATAGGATTTACCTATTTGCATATTAACACTTGCAGCTAGCTAGCCCCTCCTCCCCTGTCCGTTCTGCCCCCGCTTGGGCGACGTCCATTGCGACTTTGTCGCTTGGCCAACTTGAAACAGTTTGTAAACGGTTTCAGACATTTTTACAGCTAACTTGATACAGCTAACGGTACTACCTCCAACTGCTAACTGTAAACACATGTGGCTCCACATACAGCTAGAGCCAACATTTTGCAATTGTTACGCGACGCGACGCGATGCGATGCGATCCAACCGCAAAAACCCAACGCGACTTATTTGTTTACATACCAATACCAATACACACACACACACACACAGATACTTGATTATTTACAATGAGGTAGGCGAACTTTGTTTGCACCTAATTAATGTATGTAAATATACATGCATTTATTTAAATAAATACACACACACACATACGGTAGCTCGACTACACTGCAAGAAATCGCATTGGAAATTAAAGAGCATTCTTTGAGAAATAAAAACAGTATGCAAAAGTGGCTAGACACACTTACGATAGCTCGAATACCCTGCAAGAAATTGCCTTGAAAATTTAAAGCAGGTTTCTTAAGTACAATAAATATGGGCATAAAATGTATCTAAAATTGTATGAAAAATATATATAGTATATAGTATTTCCCACTTTCAATGGAATATTCAAAAATGTATAAATTCAAAAAATGTATATACATATTATATATTCATATTATTGCCATTGTCGAGCTGTATATTTTGAATATATCATATTTATTAGTTTAGAAAAACATCGCTAGGCAAGCTTTAAAAATGGGGAAAACAATAGCTAAAGATAATTTGCATTATGCCTAGACGAAAGTCAAGATAAGAAAAATAAAAAACTGAGATAGCTGATTGAGTTTACAGTATATATGGATTATGTAGACTTTAAGTTTAATAGGATTCACTAGTTGTATATGGTACTTATCATAAAGAAAATAATATATATAAAAGTAAAAAATAATATTAATAGGTTAGAATAAATGTAAAATAAAATAAATAAACATGAGAATATATTCATATGCAAATTATTATATGTTAATATACAAATGCATATTCGAAAAAAAAATTAAATGCACAAATATCAATTAAAAAGAAAAAAACATAGAATTGAAACTTAAAAATAAAAATAAAATAAATATATAATTGTAATAAAATTAAAATTAAAATTAAAAATAAAAATAGAATTAAAAATAAAATTAAAATAATAATAAAACAAATTATAAAGTAAAACCAAAAACTATATTTAAAATAAAATAAATTTAAGCAATACAATAAATTAAAAAATATATTAAAATAAAAAATTTAATAAATTTCAAAACAAATTAATAAAAATTAAATAACAAAAATTAAAAAAAAATAAATAAAAAGAAAAAAAAAATAAAATAAAAATAAAATAAAATAAAAATAAAATAAAATAAAATAAAATAAAAATAAAATAAAAAAAAATTAAATAAAAAAAGAATAAAAATAGAATATCTAAAATATAAAAAAGAAATTAATTTAAAATCTAAAAAATTAATTTATGCAGACAGAGACCTTATTATTATTTATTTATTTTTAAATACTACATAAAATCACGAAAAATAGTTGTTTTTTGTCAGTGTAGTCGCATTAATGCGGGTGTAAGCCGTAGAGTTTACTGTTTCACAGAGCGCTCATCTCTGCTGCCTGTGGGGGGCGTCAAGTGACTCGGCCACTTCCAATCAGAATTGCTATTGCACTGCTTGTCAGCTGACTGACAGCGTGAGTGAGTGAGAGAGGGGAAGCAGAGAGTGAGATTCTCTCTCGTGTGTGTGTGTGTGTGTGTGACATATGCACGTCACTTACTTGCTTATCGTGTTACACCCAGCGTGAGCGTAGCGCTGTGTGATTGAATGCGGTGATTGCTGTTTGATAGCATATTAAGTATTTACCTGCACATTTCTTGCATTTCTGCATACACACACACACACATAGGCACATACAAGGCTATGACTGGACATTGTTTAAATATTTATTGAGAAATTGTGCATTGAATCAATTGTAAACAATTACAATGCTTTATTTATTCGAGTTGTCAACTAAACTAATCCCCATAACTGTTCATTGGCATGCCCTGTATCCGGTGTAAATCGAGACAATTTAATGTTGGCAAGGGTCGTGACAGGCGCCTTCATGTATATATGCATATACCTGATGAGGACTATATGCTGAGTATATCTAAGCCAAGCTACAAAGCCAGAGATTTTCCATATAAGGGCAGCATCGAATGAACAGAATGGTTCAAGGTATCTACTTGTAACTCAGTTCCGAGTGTTCTGCAGTCAATATACATACATATATATCGAACAGTCTCACGGATACTAAACAATTACCAGTAATATAATTATTTATAATGTGTGTTTATATATACAATATGTATATTGATTTTGTTCTGCTATATATCCGCATGGGCTAATAATGTAATTGACCTAGTATGTACATCGATTGGTATAATTGACTTTATATGCTTCTTATAAAGATTGTTCTCATTTGCTTTTTGAAGTAATTTTAATTCTTGACAATTGGTGAGATATTTATAAATTATAATAAACTATTATCGATTAATAATAAACTATTGACCAATCGATCATCGGATAGCAAGACATTCTAGAGCTAGAGCTATGAGCTTTAATTCTAGCTTCGCGAATTCTATGCTCTTGCTAAGTAAATAAATGAAAAAAATAATTAAAATAGATAAAAAATAAAAAATAAAATAAAAAAGAAATAAATTAATTAAAAAATTAAGGAAAGATAAAGAATGAAATAGAACGAAAGTTGAAAGAAAAGGAAAAGAAGAATAAGAAAATGAAATTAAAGCAAAAAGAAAAGAAAAGAAAAAGAAGAAGAAAAGAAAAAGAAAAGAAAGAAAAAGAAAGAAAAGCAAAAGAAAAAAAAAAAAAGAACAGAAAATAGATAAGAAAAGCAAAAAGTAAAAGTAAATTAAAAATAAAATAAACAGTGAAAAAGTAAAATAAAATAAAATAAAAAGAAATATAATTAAACTAAATAAAAAATAAATAAGATTAACTAAAAAATTAAAATAAATAAAAATAAAATAAAATAACAATTAAATAAAAATAAAATAAAAAGATATAAAAAAAATAAAAGAAAGAAAAATAAATTGAAAAAAAGATTATATAATAAGGGAAGTTATCAAAAAGAAAAAATTATACAGCAACTATTATATTCTTATATAAACAAAATAAAAAATTAATAATAATAAAAAACGATAATAAAAAATAATACTAAAAAAAAAAAAATAATAATGGTAAACAAAAAAAAAAAAAACAAATTAATAAAAAATAATACCTAAAAAATAAAATAAAACAAAAAATTCAAAAAGGAAAATAAAAAGTACAAAAAGAAAAAAGTACAACAATAAAAAAACCAACTTACAAAAAATGCAGAAAAACATTTTTTGGAAATAAAAAAAAATGTATAAATAGCCAAGCATTGCTTTAATAGCCGATTAGCTCCGTTCTACTCTTTCCATAAAAAAAACACCATAATAATTCAATGTCCAATGGGAACTTGACAGACACAAACTACGCACGCCGCATAAAAAGATCTAAAATCAGAGAAACAATCGAAAGTGTGCAAAAGTAGGAAAATTGAACTATATAGAGCATTACGGCGGGGGGGAATACAACTGTATATATGTGCTCATGCAAATATTCTGTTAGCAATGCACAATCTAATACTTGATGACTTCGTAGTGCTTCTATTATTATCATGAGCACAGCTGCATATAGTATATGAACTCTATTTATATAATTGCCAAATCAAATTATAAAGTCTTACAGCTTCAATGAACTATTTTCGTTGGGTAAATTGGGAAATGCATTTGCATCAAATTTAAGTGAATGAAATTCAATTGAAAAGCTCTTTTGAAGCTACGAACTTATAAATATAAATTGGCATGTCAAAGGGACTGGGAACGAGGCGGGGGCTGGTGGGGCTCTGGTGTGGTTGTGGGCTAACGTAATTGTTATTGGCCTATTGGAGAAACGCAATCAAATCGAATGTTTTTGCATCGTAAAAATATTTTAATTGAATTTTGATACGACGACTTTGAAATGCAATTGCAATTTGATAAATGGGATTTTGTGGGATATAGCTGTAATATAAATATATACAGGTGCACAGCTGTACACCTGTACGCATATATACCTTGATATATATATTGACATTTCTGGCATTACTTTCATTGCAGGCCATTTGGATAGGGAGTCGGACAAGGCCAAGCACAAGGACTGCGATATAGACGCAAACGTTAGCCGCTCACCGTTAGCCGTCAGCCGTTTTCCCGTCAACTGTATTGCCCGTTAGCCCCGTTAGCCATTTGACCGGCCGGACATTACGCAGAGCTGAGGAGCGTCGTTAGTGTGTGGCGCGTGGGGGGCGGAGCAGCGACGGCCTGGTCCAACTTGTAGTCGTCGTTCGTCGTTCGTCGTCGTCGTCGTCGTCGTCGAAGTCAAGGAAAATGTCTTCGCCATTAGCGCAGAGCAACAACAGCAACAGCAGCCAGTCGCAGTCATCAGCAGCAGCAGCAGCAGCGGCAGCAGCAGCAGCGGCAGCGGCAGCGGCTGCTGCACAGCAGCACAATCAAAAATCAAATTCATCAGCTGCCAGCAGCGTTAACAATACACACGAAAAGAATGCGAGCGGAACGACGGGGACGACAGCGGGTGCCGGCGCTGGCGCTGGAACTGGAAGTGGAGCAGCAGCTGGCTCAGGATCGTCGGGCGGCACGCCACAGAGCCCCACAAAACGTAGCACAATATCCACAAAGGAGCGTGTGATCGACAGCGTGCCGTTCCCACCCAGCCGTAAGCTAACCTGCGCCGATGTCTTCGATGCGCGCACCGGCAAGCCGCACCACGATGTACTTAAGCAGCATTTCATACTGGAGGGCCGGATCGAGGAGAGCGCCGCCCTGCGCATCATCCAGGAGGGCGCCACGCTGCTGCGCCAGGAGAAGACAATGATTGATATTGAGGCGCCGGTCACCGTCTGCGGCGACATCCACGGCCAGTTCTATGATCTTATGAAGCTATTCGAAATTGGCGGCTCGCCGGCAACAACAAAGTATCTGTTCCTGGGCGACTATGTGGACCGGGGCTACTTCAGCATTGAGTGCGTCCTCTATTTGTGGTCGCTGAAGATCACGTATCCGCAGACGCTGTTCCTGCTGCGCGGCAATCACGAGTGCCGGCATCTGACCGAGTACTTCACCTTCAAGCAGGAGTGCAAGATCAAATACTCGGAGCGCGTGTACGACGCGTGCATGGATGCGTTCGACTGCCTGCCGTTGGCGGCGTTGATGAACCAGCAGTTCCTCTGCGTGCACGGCGGACTGTCGCCGGAGATACACGAGCTGGAGGACATCAGGCGGTTGGATAGATTCAAGGAGCCGCCCGCCTTTGGCCCCATGTGCGACCTGCTGTGGTCCGATCCGCTCGAGGACTTTGGCAACGAGAAGAACTCGGACTTCTACACGCACAACTCGGTGCGCGGCTGTTCGTATTTCTACAGCTACGCCGCCTGCTGCGACTTCCTGCAGAACAACAATCTGCTGTCGATCATACGGGCGCACGAGGCGCAGGACGCCGGCTACCGCATGTACCGCAAGAGCCAGACCACCGGTTTCCCCTCGCTGATCACCATCTTCTCGGCGCCCAACTATCTCGACGTGTACAACAACAAGGCGGCGGTACTCAAGTACGAGAACAACGTGATGAACATCCGACAGTTCAATTGCTCGCCGCATCCCTACTGGCTTCCCAACTTCATGGACGTGTTCACCTGGTCGCTGCCCTTCGTCGGCGAGAAGGTCACCGAGATGCTGGTGAATGTGCTGAACATCTGCTCCGACGACGAGCTCATGACCGAGGAGAGCGAGGAGCCGCTGTCGGACGACGAGGCGGCGCTGCGCAAGGAGGTCATCCGCAACAAGATACGCGCCATTGGCAAAATGGCGCGCGTCTTCTCAGTGCTGCGCGAGGAGTCCGAGTCAGTGCTGCAGCTGAAGGGGCTGACGCCCACGGGCGCCCTGCCCCTGGGCGCTCTGTCCGGCGGCAAGCAGTCCCTCAAGAATGCCATGCAGGGCTTCTCGCCCAATCACAAGATTACCTCATTTGCGGAGGCCAAGGGACTCGATGCGGTCAACGAGCGGATGCCGCCCCGACGCGATGCCACGCCCTCACCGGCGGAGGAGGGCCAGAAGTCACTGTCGGCGGCGGCAGCAGCAGCGGCCAATGCGAGTGCGAATTCAATCAGCGGATAATTCTAAGTCAGTAACAGAGTAGCAGAGCAGCAAAGTAGAAGAGTAGCAGAAGCGTAACAGAAGCATAACAGAAGCGTAGAAGAGCGCTCTACAGCAGCAGAGCAGCGCAGCAGCGGCGCTGTTAAGTCAGTTTTAGAAGTCGACAATTAAGTGAACAGCAAACCAAACGGTGGCAGTGCGTGCGAGTGGGAGGGAATAAGCAAATCAAATAGTTATATGTAATTTCGAGCTGCGGCAGTGCAGACTACACACACACACACACCCACACACATACATACACATGCAAACAGGCATCGCTGCGCAGCCGCAGCTGAAATGCATTTGAAACGTAACATAAAATAGAAGAAAACAAAACCAAAATGCAAAACACATGCAAATTAATAATAATAAAAACAAAACACGCAACAGAACGAGTCGAAAGCATAAAAGTAAATGAAATGCAAGCGTTTAACTTATTGGTATTACAGATAAAAACAAAAGCAAAAGCAACACACAAAAATACAATTTTCAATATGGGAAAATACAGAAGCTAATCATAAAATGCAGTTCAAACAATACAGAATTGTATAAATAGTTGTATGTACATATATGCATGCATACGTATACATATGCGAATACTATATATGTATGTATGTATATGCGTATATAAATATATACATATATGTAATTCTATGCATAAATCATCAAAATTTTTGTGCAACATTATATCAAAAGAGCAAAACAATATGCGAAGCGAAGTTAACGAGCGCGCCGCTGCTGACGCTGACGTTGACGTCGCAGCAGCAGCAGCAGCAGCTGTAAAGCTGTAAATTAGGTAAATTTAATTACTTGCAATGCTACAAAAATGCAAAATCAAGTTATAAAAAATCAACTTTATACAAAAACTAACTCGTTTCTGAATAAAAATAAATAAATAAAAAAAAATATATATATATAAATCAATATATAACCTTCCCAAGAAAGATATTGAAGGAATCAACCTTTTAACAAAAGAGAAAAAAAAAAACGATTAAACAAAAAAAAAAAAAAAAAAAAAAAAGAAAAGAAAAACGCTAAACGCTAAGAAATTATACTACTTTCGTTGTGTGGCGCCGAGGGCGACTTTAAAGCTAAACACCAAGAAGAAGCTAACGCTTAACTACTTCCTACGACAAAAACAAAAACAAACAACAGCAATATTTTACTACAATCTTTTATTACAGAAACACGAAGAAACGACAGGAACAACACACAACATAAAACAACCTGAAAAACAAAAACAAAACGACTGAATCTCTCTCTATAGCTAATACTTTCTCTCTCTGTCTCTCTCTCTCTCTCTCTCTCTCTCTCTCTTCATCTCTCTCTCTCTCACACACACACACTCTATATCTCTTCACCTATTACTGTTGAAACACCTTCAAAACACATATACACACATACATACATACACACACACACTCAAAAAGTAAACTCAAAGTTTATGAGTACATTTGTTGTCGCCATTGTCGCCTCACACTCTCTCATCTGGTGATTGTGTATGTGGTCTTTATATACGTGCCATCTTTATCGTAGTCATTAGCGGAATATATACATATATATATATAGATATATAAATAAATATATGTATATATGTATATGCATACATATACAAAAAATATATGATTAAAACGAATTGGCTGCAGCGCAGCGGATGTCAAATGTGCAGCAGCAGCAGAAGCAGCAAGCAGCCTAAAAAAAAGCAACGCAAAACCAAATTGCCGATATTAAACGGTATTAAATACACACACACACACACGCACATACACAGATGCGCATAAGCTAAGCTTTACGAACTTATGCACTCTTTGCTGTATACTCTCACGCTCCTTAAGTCACTCTTACCCTCTCTTTGTATTTATATATGTATATATACATATATATGCTCTCAGTTACATACACACACAAAAACAATCAAGCGGCAAAGCAGCCAACAGAAGATGCATGCAAAGCAGACGAAATTAATTGCGAGCCCCTTGCGCCTGTTAACTATGCAATGCAAATGCAAAGTGCGCAGAAGCCAAAAACAAAAACAACAAGAACAACACAATGCGTTTGCAAATGGCGTCTCCTTTGCGCGGCAGCCTTACATTTGCGTCTGCGTCGACGTCAGCGTCGATTCTTTTTTATACTTAATCGAATTTTAGTTATTTGTTAATTAAAAGCAAAAATAAAAATTTATTAAAATAAAGTGAATACAAAAATCAAGAATGAAACAAAGCAAACTGAAGAAAAATGTGAAGCAGTGGGCATAGTTTAATTGGGTTTTGTTGTTAGCTGTTACTAGATTTTTTTTTTCGTTTACCTATTGCCTATTTATATATATTTATTATAAAAAAAATGTAATACTTATGCATACGAATTTTAAATTAAATTGTTGTTTCTACTTTTGTTTTTACCTATTGTATATTTATATACATTTATTGTTTTCTACACCTTAAGTAATTAAGTCAAATGAATTTATAAAAATACAATGCGAAAAAATAAATAAATCAAATATATATATAAACGAGTGCAACTTCTCTTTACAAATATATTATTATAATTATTAACAAAGCATAAAAAAAAAACAAACAAAAAAACCAAAAACATTTATTAATACTGATGCGAAAGAAGAAAAGTACCTATGTACATTATTTTTAAGTTATATAATGTTAAACGATAAAAATAAAACCAAAAATATAATAATTTGTTGTTGAGAGCAGAGCAAAGAAGAGAAGCGACGACGAAAAGGAGAAGACGAGTTAGCAAATTAATTGAAATTTGATGATAAAGTGAAAACATTTGATAGTTGAAATGAATCTAATACAAAATGCAAACTTATAGCAATTTGAAGTACTTTATAAACAATTATACATACATACAAACAAATACATACATATATAATGCATAAGAAAATTATATACAAACATATACATATGTTTGAAGTAATGGCGATCCGCCGGACATGTTAATTGATAAAAACCAAAAACAAACAAGAAACAGTTGCAGTTGAGAGACAGAGATGGATAAGTGGAGGAGTAAGAAAGAGAGAGAGAGAGAGAGAGAGAGAGAGAGAAAGGGAGCGAGAGAGAGCAACAAACATAATATATATATATATATATGTATATATACATACATATATTGATAAAACACAAATCATATAAATCGTTGCCTCCAAATGCATACAAATTTTAATTAAATTTATAGGCAACAACAGCAACAAATATCCAATAATATTATACATATATAAAGAGTAACAAACGAATCACGAATAAAAACTGAGTAGCCTGGGAACATTAGTTAGAGAGAGATAGCAAGAGCGTGCTCTATTAACTGCAGCGCCTGAAAGCAGGCAACAGTTTTAGGAGAATGCCTTTTGCCAACCTAACAGGAGCAGTAGAGCAGTATAACAGTATAACAGTGTGTGTGTATTATGTACGCATCACATATGCTATATATGCAGTTGTAACACACACACACACAGACATAGACACATTTCCCAAATAGTTAAAAATACATTAACAAATGAAACAATGTTTAAAAGCTAAGCAGATCAGCATATATATATATATATATGTATATATATATATACCTGAACAAAGCAAACAATTTACAAAAGTTTATTGCATTTCAATTCCCAAAAAAAAAATTATATATAGATATATATAAATTTAAATTGAATACAAAAAAAAAAAAGAAAAATAAGCGAAAACAATTACAAACGCAGTACGTTTAATAAATATATTGGTTTTAAACAACACTTGAAAAAAAAAAAAACAAAAATTAAAATTTAATGAATTTATTAAGCTCCAGAAACCCATGCATGCAAGCATATGTTATGCATGTGCACTCACATGTATACGCACATGCACACATGCGCATACTTTCTTCCGCCCCTTTGCGTCAAACACTCACATACACACACACACACACACACACACACGCACACACACATGCAAATTAGCGCGCTCTTCTATAAAGAGATATTCAAATTCATAACGTTCAATAAGAAGCTAACATAAGCTAAGCTAACAAAATATGATACTACTACTTTTATACTATGTACACAAAAAAAAAAAAAAAAACAAAAAATATGAAAACTTTTCTTATCTTTTTTCTAAGGCTTTCACACTCAATCGCTCTGCTCGTCTCTTCCTCTTCCTTCTTCCACCTCCTACTCAACTTCTATCTGCTACTATCTCCTTTTAAGCGCAGCAGTTAGAACACTTTTTAACGGTACATTTTCTACTACAATCACAATAAATAATCAATTTACACAAAAACAAAAAAGTCAAATTTTAAATAAATGAAAATTGTTAAAATTAAAAAAAAATATATATAGCTAAAAAGCAGTTATAATAAATATACATATAAACTTTTAATACTTCATTTGAATTTTTGCTCTGTTCTTAGCTAAACAAGTATGAGAGAGAAAGAGAGAGAGAGAGAGAGAGGAGAGAGAATTGTGTTACAAAAAAAATTTGTTTTAATTTTACGTTTTTTAATTATTTTATTTTATTGCAATAGTTATAATTAGAAGAAAACAAAATCATGGAGAAGAAGCAAAAACAATAATTTGTTGTAAATTAGCATAAATACTTGAAACACATACATACATACAAACATATACACATATATGTACAATCACATTGTTTTAAACAAATTTAGTTTAATTTTTTTAAACTGAAAATAAAATTTTCATTTTGATTGATTTGTTTACACTAAATAAATGCAAATAAACAAATGTTTTGAACTTAGTGGCTCTGTCTGTGTGTAGAACATGTTTGGTTTTTCAAGTAAACGTTGATTTCCAATTAACAAAAGTCTTCATTGCAACAACAAGAAAACAAAAACAACAAAAACTAAGAAAGGATAAATCCCCTTTTATATATTTAATATTTGTACTGTTTATATATTTTAACTCTAATTTTTTGATACATGTATTTTTCAACATCTACTTCCTGCCCTCGAATGCTTTAAAAAAAAAAGAAAACAAAAACTTTACACAAGAAAAACTTAAATATATACATATAAATAATTATATATATATATATATAAATATATATAATTATATATATATATATATATATATATATATATATATATATATATATATATATATATATATATAAAATTATGAAAAGAATTAAACTTTACCTTTTGGATAAATCAATTTAAATGCATATTTTATATATATTTAAACATTTATTTATATGCATGTATACATACATATATATATATATATATATTAGTATATATACATGTATATATATATATATATATATATATATATATATGTATATGCATATACATAACAAATAATATAATAATATAAATAATAAGTTGAAGCAACTTTGTCAGAGTCAAAGCAAAAAGTTTATATACTTATATTTAAACAAATACAAACAACAACAAAAACAACAACAAATAATTTTAAAGCAAGATTAAAACAAATTAATATTTAAAACAATTATATACATACAAAATAAGAAAAAAAAAAAAGCAAACATCACATCTAGATAATTCTCTTAAAAATTTTCAATTTTATTATAAAACCGAAAATAAGTAAATTAACAAATTTAAACAGTGAAAGCATTATTATATTATAAATTTATAAATGTATTTCAAACAAACAAAGAAAGAAAAACAGAAAAACAAATGATAGGGGCAGCTGGCTGGCAAATGGAAATAAATTTGCCTAATTTGCCAAAATGCGAATTGCGCCGTTGTGAGAAATGATAAATTGTATGCAATCCAGAGAAAATGATGATGAAGAAGAAGAAGAAGGAGAAGAACAAATTAATTTACAAATGGCATAATGAACAAATGCAGACAACAAGTTTTAACCTTAAGTGAATGCAAAATAAAAACAAAGATTATCAATGTTATTAACAAAATTAATATTAACAAAACAACCAAAAAAACAAAACAATACAAAACCATTTAAAAAAATATACAAGTACCTATCCTGAGAATAAAATGCGCGCACGTTTATTATTTCCTCTAAATGTTCGTTTTGAATACATATACGTCATCAGATTTTCTTTCAGTTCAATTTTTCAAATTAGACGCCAAATGGAAGTAAGTTGTGGTTACGGTTACGTTAAGCACGCTAAGAATCGGTAGTTCACATTTGGAACCTGTTATAAATGCTTGTGGGCATTCTCGTTTAATATGAGTTATCGATGACAACAACAGATTACAAAAAGTCGGCTTACAGAGATTTAAAATAATGTAATATAAGTGCAGATTTTGCTTGGCAATGATTAGTAAAATATCGATTTTCATAGCGATTATTAAGCTTGTGTATGATTTGAATATGGGCCATACAAAAAATAATCACCTCTTAGGAACACTGAATTTTGTTCCAAGCATATATTGCGAATATATCTGCTTACGTCATCCTGCTGCTGCTTTACGTCAGCGTACGTTGAGTTAACGTCGAATATGGAATTTTTGGTATTTAGTATGCAGTTGAAAATTGGAGAATTTGGTATTCGCAATTTGTGGTCACACTGGTAGAATATCAATAAAAATAAAGGAGAGGGAGGGGGAGCTGAAAATTCCATTGAGAAGCGAAAAAAAACGTAGCGAGAGAAATTACGACGTCTGCAGGGCACAGCAGCAGCCAAGACGAAACGAAAATATAAATACAAATTGTGAATCCATTGCTGTTGTGTTACAGAAATAACAGTAACACAGATATAGCAAATTACCAACCAAAAGTAGCAAAATCCTGCAACGCGACAAGGCGGCTAACTAGCTTCAACAAAAAAGAAAGAAAAAAAAATCAACAGCAGCAGGAGTAGAATAAAAAGTAGAAAAGTGCGTGTGTTGTTGGCCAACGTGCCAGTGCGTGCGTGTGCGTGTGTGCAGCTAGTGCAATCCAGTGCAGTAGACAGCGCACACCATAATATACGCTCACTCAGTGTGGGCGCCATCTGTAGCAACAGCAACAGCAACAGCAACAGGAAGAGGAATAGTCACAGCCAGAGCCACAGCCACAATCCAATTCACAGCGTACTGCAAATATGTCTTCGAATAATCAATCGAGCGGTGTCGCTGCCCAAGTGGCAACAAGTGCCAACCAGCGAGGTGGCAACGCCACCAACTCCACGGATGCCACAGACACGCATCACGGCAGCAGCAGCAATAGTAGCAGCAGCAACAACAATAATGCCAGTGCCAATGCCAACGCCTCCGCCACGGGCAATGCCACAGCAAGCAGCAACAGCAACTCGAATGCCGCCACCGCTGGCCACGATAGTCCGACGCATAAGGCGCATGGCGGACACGCAGCGGTCAACACCAAAGAGCGCGTTGTCGACAGCGTTCCATTTCCACCCAGTCACAAGCTGACGATGGCCGAGGTATTCGATGCGCGCACCGGCAAGCCCAATCACGAGCTGCTAAAGCAGCACTTCATTTTGGAGGGCCGGATCGAGGAGGCGCCAGCACTGCGCATCATCCAGGAGGGCGCCGCCCTGCTGCGACACGAAAAGACAATGATCGATATTGAGGCGCCGGTTACTGTGTGCGGCGACATCCACGGCCAGTTCTATGATCTCATGAAGCTCTTTGAGGTGGGAGGATCGCCGGCAACAACAAAGTATCTGTTCCTGGGCGACTATGTGGACCGGGGCTACTTCAGCATTGAGTGCGTCCTCTATTTGTGGTCGCTGAAGATCACGTATCCGCAGACGCTGTTCCTGCTGCGCGGCAATCACGAGTGCCGGCATCTGACCGAGTACTTCACCTTCAAGCAGGAGTGCAAGATCAAATACTCGGAGCGCGTGTACGACGCGTGCATGGATGCGTTCGACTGCCTGCCGTTGGCGGCGTTGATGAACCAGCAGTTCCTCTGCGTGCACGGCGGACTGTCGCCGGAGATACACGAGCTGGAGGACATCAGGCGGTTGGATAGATTCAAGGAGCCGCCCGCCTTTGGCCCCATGTGCGACCTGCTGTGGTCCGATCCGCTCGAGGACTTTGGCAACGAGAAGAACTCGGACTTCTACACGCACAACTCGGTGCGCGGCTGTTCGTATTTCTACAGCTACGCCGCCTGCTGCGACTTCCTGCAGAACAACAATCTGCTGTCGATCATACGGGCGCACGAGGCGCAGGACGCCGGCTACCGCATGTACCGCAAGAGCCAGACCACCGGTTTCCCCTCGCTGATCACCATCTTCTCGGCGCCCAACTATCTCGACGTGTACAACAACAAGGCGGCGGTACTCAAGTACGAGAACAACGTGATGAACATCCGACAGTTCAATTGCTCGCCGCATCCCTACTGGCTTCCCAACTTCATGGACGTGTTCACCTGGTCGCTGCCCTTCGTCGGCGAGAAGGTCACCGAGATGCTGGTGAATGTGCTGAACATCTGCTCCGACGACGAGCTCATGACCGAGGAGAGCGAGGAGCCGCTGTCGGACGACGAGGCGGCGCTGCGCAAGGAGGTCATCCGCAACAAGATACGCGCCATTGGCAAAATGGCGCGCGTCTTCTCAGTGCTGCGCGAGGAGTCCGAGTCAGTGCTGCAGCTGAAGGGGCTGACGCCCACGGGCGCCCTGCCCCTGGGCGCTCTGTCCGGCGGCAAGCAGTCCCTCAAGAATGCCATGCAGGGCTTCTCGCCCAACCACAAGATTACCTCATTTGCGGAGGCCAAGGGACTCGATGCGGTCAACGAGCGGATGCCGCCCCGACGAGATCAGCCGCCCACACCCAGCGACGATCATCCGCACCCGCATCATCATAGTCAGGGCAACAATGGAGCGGCGCATGGATAAGGAATTTGCGCGAAGGGCAACGGCAACGGCGTGGGAGGGACAACAGGAGTCGGTGGCTTCTGTGTGGGCGCCGATTACGGTCGGTAATACCAATAAGTAATACCTGTTGTCGGATCAGAAGTGCGTGGCGTTGTGTGTGTGTGTGTATGTGTGACTGGGTGTGCTGCCTGTGCCGGTTGTGCGGGCAGAGCACGCTCTGAGCACGTGCAAGAGGGGCCACAGTGTGCTCCCTTACCCACACACACAGACTCGCATAGCCACACACACACGTACACACCCATATACACACCCATACACACACACACATGCGAGAGCATGCATATAATATTTACATAAAATATCTACATATAAACATAATAATGTTGCAAAGATTTGTCGTTTTAGCTAAAACATCATTCGTAATAATTGTAATACACAAATACATACTTACTTTAATGATAAGCAAAAAGGTCAAAGGCGAGGTAACAATTGAATTGAATAGTTGAACAATTGGAGCAGAGCTGATCATATATACATATGTATATGGAATATGGCACGTGGAAATTCTATATAAATATTTCACTCTGAGAACAAACAACCAAACAGCAGCAGCAAGAAAGGAGCAAAGGACTTATGCCCGTTGAGGTATGCAGGATATTACAATTAATGCATTGATCGATTACTTTTACGCTCTAGCCACAGATTCCTTTTCCGTAATACACATAAAAAATACAAAAACAAAAACAAAAAAAATCCGAAACTAATCTTAAGCTTGTATGTATAAAGAATGAAACAAAAAATGTTAAATAGCAAAAAAATGAAAGAAAGAAAGAAAGAAAGAAAAAAAAAACAACCAAAAACCTAGCGCTAATATGTTGAAAACAGTTAGCAGCGCCAAAAAGAAGCGTACATATATTATGTTTAATTGAGAGCAGAGAAACAAGAGAGGAAAACATTAACAAAAACAAATACAAACTTCTATGAATGAAAGCAAAGAACTGTGCAATCTTGAAGGGAAAACAAAAACAAACACAACAAATGTTAATTGTTGCTTGAACATTGTAAAATTCGCAAGATCCCGAAGAAATTTTCAAACAATTTGCAATATGTGTCGCAATAGTCCATTAATTAATGTTCCTTGTACATTTTACAGAATGCATATGTACATATATACATATATGTGTGTGTATATGTATGTATGTATTTGTTTGTTGTTTATATTGTTGCCTAATGTAACTGAACTTAACTTAACTTGCATATATGTTTCTATGTGTGAACTCGTGTTTAATTTATTGTGTTTTTTATTTGCTTAGCCAAAAACATGTTGAACTCTGATTACAATTGTGAGGGAAAGAGACAGAAGGAACAACAAATGAAATCGCAAATGCAAAATTTGGATAGCAACTTAAATAATTATTTAGCAATTAAACATTGCATTTTAAATATCCAAAAGAAATGAACAAAGCAAAAACAAAGAAAAAAAAAACACTAAAAATGGCATAAGGATTTAAGTACCACACAAACTAAACAAAAACAAAAACAATTTAACATTTAAATAGCTAATCAAATATATTTAACTAAATAAATAAAATATTATAAATATCTAAGCACACACACATATATGTGCGTGTGTGTGTGTGTGTGTATGTATAACTACAACTGCAAATGAATATCACATGTTTTCATATTCCTTTCTTTTTTTTTTGTTTTTGTTAAACAAATATATACATATATATAAAGTAAATTTATATATGTATTTATATTAGATCCAATAAACACTAACTAAAACATTTGCACCCATATATCGCATAGCTTTTTTATTATTATTTATATTTGTTTTGTTTTTGTTATGAAATTTGGAATAAAAATATAAAGCAAAGAATTTCACTTGATAGCGAATAAGAAGAAGCACGCACAGCATTTTCCGTTTTTCTTTTCCACAAATTATGCACAAGACATCAGAAAAGCAAATCAATATATAAAGTATATTATAAAAAAAAAAAATAAATAAAAAATAAATATATATACTTATAAATTATATATATAAATATGAATGTTTTTTGGCAAATAGTATATATATATATAACGAACTCGTACTGTATAAAGTCTAAATGAAAACAATAAGCTTTTTACTTAACTCTGTCACACACGTCAGGCAGCACTTGAAACAATTTCCCAGAACAATTTTTAGAACTGAAATCAAAAGATTTACTTGTGCCATGCGAGAACTCAACAAAAGTTAAAAAAAAAAAAACAAGCAAAAAAACAACTAATATAACATAACTCGAGTTAGCTAATGTTTCAATTAACAAGAACTTGCATCGGGGACATTAAGGAATCAAACAAAAAATCTTCATATCCTTCAGTTTTGTTGTTTTTCGAATATATCTCTCACTAACAAGAAAAAGTTAGCTATGAAAATATTTGAAATTTACCATATTTCTCTTATGTTGTAAGTAGAGCATTAAATCGTCATTGATATATACAAATATATCAAATTTGACTCTCATAAGATCAAACCAAAGCAAAGCCAATAACTTCTATGATTCACAAGAATATGTATAATTCATAAAAAAGAAAAATCCAAGCCATTTAAATGTGGTATACCTTGAAACAAGTCTCCGATATACTGTCCCTTAACGTAACTAAGTCATATATTTATATATAAAAATATATACATATACATACATACGGAAATGCCTTCATAATCAACGTTTCGTTAATGACTCTCAGTCGGGTCCCAATTGACATTTGCTGTTTTTCCACCAACTTTTCTAAAACGCTGTACTTTGCTTATCAAAATTTGCGAACTATATTCGGAATTCTAAAACACACATATATATATATAATTAATTAATTATACGTCAACTGATCCTTAATATGTAAAGTCATAAAACTTAGAGTAATTAACTTAAATTTAATGGATTATGCACGTGTCGAAATAATACTTACGCAATTATAAATATATATATATATATACCTATATATATATAAATATAAATACATATATATTTTCAAACTGAATACTAAGATAAACTGAGAAAATTTAGCTTTTATAAAAATCCACAGAATTAATCAACTTGAGAAGAAATTACAGTTAATATATAACACTTTGGCACCACTAACTACAGTCAGTCTATAGGAAATAAGTTTTTAAGCCCAAAACTACATGAATTTTGTTACAGTGATTTATGTTTATTCCGCTTATAAACGAAAAATGTTAAAACCAATTTAGTTAGTAATAATTATTAAAAGAAAAAGAAGAAGAAGAACCCTTTAAGAAAAGGAAATTATTTGCTAAATGAGCAGCGAGCGAATGAAATTGTAAACTTACATCAATTTAATGAAAATGGAATACTGGATAAAAAGAAATCCAAAGGAAAATCAAACACCAAGCTGCGAGGCGTGTTTAAAGATTTACACATACACACACACACACACACATACACAGACACAGAGAGAAAGATGTGTTATACGTTGTTGAGAGCGAATTCAACTGTTATATTAAATGGCGCCAATTGTCATATGTATGCCTGTGCGCGTACATATAACAGTAATGAATAGTCTATTGTTAATCAATGCTAACTAGAAATGAAACCAAACAGCGTGCTTCTCAATTAACTGTTCCATTTACAACAATTTATAAATTGTATAACAAAATGTCATTTGTTGTCCACCGCTTAGAACCAGAATACAACATACAAAGTTAAAGACGTACATACACATATATATGTAGGTGTATATGTAGGCAGTCAAGAAACACACATACACACGCAGGATACGCAGATACATACATATAGATTTTGATAAATATCAAGAGTATAACAAGAAATACGCTACACACAGATACACACACATACATACATACATATATGGCTCGACCACAAACTCTAAGCAGAATCAAAAAGAAATTTACTCAATAACTAACAAAAATTAATTACTAAATAAATAAAATACAAATTATGAAAGAAGCATAAAAATGTATATGAGAACAGCATTATGTATATCTAAGACATTTAACATTTCGCCTCTTAAAGCAATTCTAAAGATAACAAATTATATACATACAGTATATATACATACAGTATACATACATATTATATAAACCAAATAAAATAAAAATTGTCGCGACTCTCCGCCTGCTTCTTCTGTTCATAATATTGCTCCCTTTACCTTTATCTCTTCTGTTGTCCCCGATAACAAGATTTATCCATTTCAGATCAAGTATTGTTCAGTTTTAATTGCTTGCATCTAGATCCTGGGTAATCATCCGTTAGCTGAAATTGGATGCAATAATGACTCAGATAAATGATCGCCAACTCAAGCTGAGTGATTTTATCAATTTGTAAAAATTCATTTCATATTTTTATTTTTATTTTATCCGATTCGCGCTCAATTTGATTTTAAAATGTATATCTAAAATGCATGACAAATTTCGTAGCGATCTCGAAATACCGATACTGGCTTTGTAGCCCTTGAGTAAGGTTTCGATAGTTGATAAGATAAATAAATCGTTATATCGATATTTACCACGCAACTCTAGTTCTGTATGTGTGTGTTATTTCTTGTGTTTTGTGCCGCCTAGGAATTGAAATTTGCAACCGTTTGCAAGACTTTCGCAATCAATAATTAGAAAAGTTATTATTTGTGACACACTTTGATTGTATAAAGCGTGTGCACAAATTCAAAGCTTGAAACAAAAACAATCGAAAATACGGCAAGAGAGTGAGAGAGCGACGCATTCAGAGCAGAGTCCGCCCGCGTGCCAGTACATATGTGTGTGTGTTGTGTGTGAGTTTCGCCCGTGTGTGTATGAATGAAGCTGGCATGTGTATGCGTGTCTGTAAATGTGTGTGTGTTTTTGTACGGTTGGAAATTGTGTGATTAACTGCAGTCAGCCTCGTCTGGTAGTCATTCAAAAGTAGTATTAAAACGGCGGTGGCAGCAACAATTCCAGTCATCCAACCGCTACGGCGACGCATCAAACATTAAGCCGTTAAAAACAGTCCCAGCAGCAGCAGCAGTAGCAGCAAAGAGACAATAAACACCCACGACGACATCAACAACCGACAACAGCAACAACAACAATAGGAGCACCAGCAGCAGCAACATCAGCCGTGGACAGTTTTAGTTGAAGTTCAATTTTCCAGTTGGTGCACAAAATGGATAGCAAAGGCCGAAAAGTTATTGTTTGTGATAACGGCACTGGGGTATGTATGCGTTGTGTGGCCACATGCTAACGCTGCCCGAAACCGAACCCGAACCCAAATCAAGCCCAAATCCCGTCTAGCCTCAAGTTGGATGACACACATATTTGCAGTTCTCCGCTTGCCCAGCGATGTATGTAGGTTAAACAGAGATTTTCTTCGTATATCGGGGCGTTGACGTTGCGGGGGGGCGCTCCCCCTAATGTTGCCGGCCCAAGCTATGCTGAAGCCAGTATGTGTGTGTGTGTGAGTGTGTGTGTGTGTACGTGTATATAATGCCCATATATTTATTTATTTATGTGCACATACATGTGTATATAAACGGAGCTTTAGTCATGGCTACACAAGCGTTGTACAAGCTGCGTCGGCATAGTATTACTCACCGCAGCAAATCAAAAGTTACGCATACTGTGCCTCTCTCTCTCTCTCTCCCTATCACACTCTCTCTATACACTCACACACACGCCCAATGCCAACAACAAAAAGAGCGCCAGAATGAAGACAAACAACAACAAGAAGCGGAGCACCCATTACCAATCTTATTTCTTATCAGGACTAAAAAGAATTTGTTTGTGATTACGTTTCGCTGGGCCACACGAGCTATCGATTATTGCAAGTCTTTCGATAACTGAATCCATTGTCATATCCAACAACAAAATTCGAAATCTATGAATTTTCTATTTCCAAATTGAGCATATATTGTACATATGATTGTAAACTTAAATGTTTTATAAACGTACGTCAAATGATGTCTGAATAATGTTTTGTCGTGATTAATTACTGATTAGTCTGCGTAAATAACAAGGCCTTTTTTTTTTAAATTAAAGAAAAGCGTTCTGGATTCATATTGTATTTAGAATCAAATATTATTAAGCAGCTCTTCCACTATGACTTGCTCTTCGAACGATAGAGAAGTTGTATTATAACGTTTGATTTTTAAAAGAGGTAGAATTTCCTATGGACAGCTGTTTCAATTGAGTTTTAACCTTTGGTAACTTAGTCTTCTATAAATATATCCTTTTGGAGAATGATCTATAATATACCTGCCGAACGCCCTTTACAGTAGTCTCTCTATAGAGTATTAACGGAGCTTCGAGTTTCCTTTAGACACCGTTATAGATCATTTTGTATGGTGGTGTTTGATCTACAGTATAACGCGTTAACAGAGAGATCAAATTTCTTTGAGATATTTATGTATAGAGTTTGATTTACAATACAGATCTGGAACATCTAGTAGACATATATATTTATAGACCTTCGACTATGTTATTATAGAACTCTTTTTGGAAAACACTTCTAATTCAAGAGATCGTTCTCCATAGAAGCTTTAAATTATTATTATATAGTCTTTATTTATAATAGAAGTTCAGAACTGCTCTCAAATTACCTCTATATACAGTTCTACGAATCAAGTAGTCGCAGCTGTGTCTCAAATCCGCGCAAGCTGTTTGTGTGTGAATCAATCGGGGCTGTGACGAGGTGTCTGGGCAATGGCATTAGTTTGTGGCAAAAATCGATGCACTTAAGAGTAATGACGATTTGTTATAATTTTTCCTTTTTCTCATCTATAGTTCGTGAAATGCGGATATGCCGGCAGCAATTTTCCCGCGCACATTTTCCCATCGATGGTTGGTCGACCAATAATTCGGGCGGTCAACAAAATTGGTGACATCGAAGTCAAGGTATGAGAAGCGTATTTACCAATAGATACACACACATACATATATCATACATATATACATATATGTATATATATTAATTGTCTAACAGTTAATACTACACACACACACATACGTGCATACTTAATATATACATACATATAAAGATACATACATACATATATGCACAGGTCGATTATCTATTCATAATAATTAAGTACTATATATAGTTACATCACACACACAAACACACACCCACACACACACACATACATATATGTATATGCATATGTGTATATGTATGTGTGCGTATATGTATGATTAGCATTGGTCAAGAACTTAGCGCATAGCCTCACCATACTTATCATAGTGTATGTCCATTATTATCATTAGTATCTTTTCACTTTCACATTTCCATATCCATTTCCATTGGCATTTTCATTCTTGTTTCTTGAATACCAAACACAACAACTGCTTAACTTACGATATTTTTGCCATTTGGTATTGTTTCTTATCACGAATATTATTATTTCTTTAGTTTTATCACTCTCACTATCTCCTTCTGCCTAGTTCTTTCTCTCTCTCTCTCTCTCTCTCTGTCTCTTGCAACGTTTTCTACATTCATTGCATTTTGTATTGAGTTGCTGAATCAATAGTCATCATCATCATCATCATCATCATCATCTTCATCATCATCATCGTTATGGTTATTATTTTTATTATTATTATTATAATGGGTGTCTGTTTTTGGTCTTGGTATACTTCATACAATTCTCACGACTGTTACGTGGTGTGGGTGCATCCGAAATCTAATTATACCAAGTGTAACGGTACAAGTATACCAACAAGTTTCGCATATGATATGATGAGGATAATGGATGAATCACTTTCGACTCTTTTAGTCTGTCATCTAGCAGCGTAGAGCCGCCTAGAGTAGGTAGGCTGTGCCTCAGCCGCGTCCCCGCATAACTAGTGCTTCGAGGTCAAATTTGATAGAGAGCATGACTTTTTTGCTTTCAGGCTTTTTGATTTTTCCATACATACATATCAATTAATGCTTTTCCCGTTTCCTTTTGTTCTTCCCTTCTTGTTTCGAGCGCTTTCCATACCCGATAAACACACACACATACCAAGTAGATCGATTTATTGGGCAAATTTAATACAGTTGATCATATTATATATACGTATATATAAGTTTAGCTTATTCAACATTCAGATAAAATCTCTAATGAGGAATTCATTCTGTTTTTTTAATATTCTTCTTATACATTTTTTCTGTTCTTTTTTTACATATTTTTTTGAAACAAATATTTTACAGGATTTACATGTCGATGTAAGTCAAGTTTTATAGCTTAAAAAAAAAAAAACAAAACAAAAAAACAAAAAAGAAAAAGAAAATAAAACGACAAATATTTAATCCGAATTCCAAGTGTTGTATTGCATAATTAAATGACTTAATTAAATTAAATTCAACTTCTCCAACTTAAATTGCAATTCCTATTTACACACACGAAATGCACAACCTAAAGTCGAATAAATATTGAGTAAAACTTAAAAAATAAAATCAGTTATAGTTATCTAGTGTTTCTTATATTGTTGTTGCACTCGCTAAATAATTAATCGATTATTATATATACTGTATATTGTATTTGCATTAGAAGTAAAAACAAATCTCATTCATTTGTTTTCAGTCTCGAATATGAAGAAGATGAAAATCATGTGAAATTGAAATTTTCATGTTATCATACAAATATATTTGTTGTTTCATTTCTTTTTCTTTTTAATAAATGCAGTTAATTTTATTTGTTATGTTTTGTATTTACTTAATTTGTATACCTGCAATAGATGTAGTCAAGTTATATATTATATATGTTTGCCCCTCCCTTGTTTTCTTTGCATGAGTAAAGTAAGTAAATTGTAATATAAATATATATATATTTTATTTGATATATATGTTTTTAATTAATTATTATTATTATTTTTTTTTTTTTTTGCACTAATGCACGATAAACAATCGGAAGCTAATGGAGATTTGCTTAAATTATAAATCAGATTTGCTACTCGTTACTCGTTACTAGTTACTCGTTATTCGTTACTCGTTATTCGTTACTTGTTGCTGCATAGAATTCTAATTTTTGCTCGTTATGCTTTTTGCCTGTCGTATAACTAAGTGTGTTGAGCTAGAGTAATTCGTAAACGCTGTTTGAATCGAACAATGTACTAAACAAATGCAAAGATAATAATAAAATAATAATATTGAAATGCTCTCGCTGCATTGATATTAAACAATCTGTGATGGCCATCTTACAGGATCTGATGGTCGGCGATGAAGCCTCAAAACTGCGCTCACTACTGGAGGTCTCCTATCCCATGGAGAACGGTGTGGTACGGAATTGGGACGACATGTGCCACGTGTGGGACTATACGTTCGGGCCCAAGAAAATGGATATTGATCCGACGAACACAAAGATCTTGCTGACTGAACCGCCCATGAATCCCACAAAGAATCGCGAAAAGATGATCGAGGTAAGCCAATCTTGTATCCATATCTCCATGAATGGCATCTCACTTTCACTTCTTTCATAATTATTCTCTTTTTCAGGTGATGTTTGAGAAATACGGTTTCGATGCCACGTATATTGCCATACAGGCGGTATTAACGCTGTACGCCCAGGGTCTTATCTCCGGCGTGGTGATCGACTCTGGTGACGGCGTCACGCACATCTGTCCAGTCTATGAGGAGTTCTCGCTGCCACATTTAACGAGGCGGCTGGATATTGCGGGTCGGGATATAACGCGCTATTTGATTAAGGTATATGCCATATGCGCATTCCCCATGTTGCTCAACTTAATGTCATTTTGTGATTTGCAATGTTTCAGTTACTTTTACTACGTGGCTATGCTTTTAATCATTCCGCTGACTTTGAAACGGTGCGCATCATGAAGGAGAAACTCTGCTATATTGGCTACGACATTGAAATGGAGCAACGGTTGGCACTGGAGACCACGGTGCTGGTGGAATCCTATACGGTACGATCTGCTTATAGTGTACACAGCGCGCACATATTTTACATTTATGCTTGGTATGGGATTTCAGTTACCCGATGGCCGTGTGATCAAAGTGGGTGGTGAGCGTTTCGAAGCGCCTGAGGCGTTATTCCAACCGCATTTAATAAACGTTGAGGGACCCGGCATTGCGGAACTGGCCTTCAACACGATACAGGCGGCGGACATTGATATACGGCCCGAGCTCTATAAGCACATAGTGCTGTCTGGCGGCTCGACCATGTATCCGGGTCTGCCCAGTCGTCTGGAGCGTGAAATAAAGCAATTGTATTTGGAGCGAGTACTCAAGAACGATACGGAAAAATTGGCGGTAGGTCGTTCGATCTCCCATTGTATTTCATAATTATAATCATTGACTTTTCTTCTGCTAATTTGTAAAGAAATTCAAAATACGAATTGAGGATCCGCCGCGTCGCAAAGATATGGTTTTCATTGGTGGCGCTGTATTGGCTGAGGTAACGAAAGATCGCGATGGCTTCTGGATGTCCAAACAGGAGTATCAAGAACAGGGACTAAAAGTCTTGCAGAAGCTGCAGAAGGTCAGCAAATAAAGCAAGAACAACCATAACAACAACAACAACAGCAACAACAGCAAAAACAACAACAATAACAATAATAACAACAATAGCAAAAGCTAACGATGATCAATGATGAGCAGCAGCATTTGCATTTGCTTAGCTTAAGTTAAAAATGAGTATATAAAACAACAGAAGATATGATTGTAGTGCACATTGCTAGCTAGACAATGGTGTTTGGCTATATATATTGCAAACGGGGGCGTGCACTATATGTTCATTCAGTTCTTACTATTCGTAAATATGCCCCTCCTTGTTTCATACATACTACATTCGTATATGCACAAAAGTAAGAGCGTACTTTTCACACACACCAAACCAACACCTTCTTTAATTGCTATGTTATAAACGTATTGCCAAATTTTGTATAATTTGTCTATTTGGCTCTAAATAATTTAAGCAAATGTCATAGTTTTGTAATAGTTTTCTTTATTATCATTAAGCCCTTGTTTCCCTTGTTTTCAATACTATATTATTATTATCATTTTTTTTTCTTACTAAATATATATGTGCATAGATTGTATTGATATTTTTGTAAACTCAAGTATCTTTTCATTTGTGCTTTAGCCTAAAATCGAAACCCAAGTATTTTCATGTTTCCTTGTCAATCTAAAACAAAAACAAAAACAAAACGAGAAAGAAAGAAAGCAAGAGTATTAATCAAGTCTGGGCATGTTGCTTATAGTTATAGCAGCGATTATAAATCGCCTGGGCATTTGTCTGTGTGTGCGAGTGCGAGTGTGTGTGCGTGTGTGTGCGGGTATGCCAGCGTGTGTGTGTGTTTGTGTGCGTGTGCGAAAGAGACAATGAGTGAGCTGCATAGTTAAAAGTGAAATACTACATACATACTTACATACATATATAGAAAATGATTTATGCTAACTAAGTTAGTTGTCTGCAGCTGCGTTTGCTAGTTCATATTGCAATACATGACTGCCCATAATTTTAAGCCTACTCCATTAAAACATAAATCAATACAACAGCAACAGCAACAGCAACAACAACAACAACAACAATCAAAAACTCTTGTTAACGTTGTGCATATTGAAGAATTCAATAAACATTAATTGTATGTATCTATGCGAAATGTTTATTATTATTAACATGATAAGGATTCGATATAAGAATCCGGCTACAAAGCAACGTTGGGAACATGAATATCTATGCCATATAGACAATATTTCTGAATCAGAATCTGAGCTGCTTAACGGTATTCTAGATATTTTCACAGTTCAGTTTAGATTGACAGTTTAGTTAGCGTAATTAATTGTTAAGTGCATTTAGCCAATTATTGGGATTGCACAGTATTCGAGTTTGAGACCAAGATTAAAATCGGATTTTTAAAGACTTGCTACTGAATTTTATAATATTCTTTAAGAGCTGATACATGTACTTTAGGTTATTTTTGACTCTTCCCCTAATTGTTATTAAGAAATTTGAGCCAAGCTCAGTTAACAAATATTGTGGTAAGACTATAAAATTCCCCTAAACACGTATCAGCTCAGTTTATAGATCAGTTTATGCTCCACACAGCAAATCCCTTAGAACGGCTAAAACTAATATACTCTCTTCATTTCGCTTAACCTTAATTAATGAGGCATTTACGGAGTGGGGTAAGAGTGATAACCATGCTCTTTTAAGGTCATCTTTTTCTATGAAAATCTCTTATTCTGTTGTGAAATTTTTGTATTTAATCCATTAGAATTTATTTCTATCAAGTCAGCTAGAACTGATGACCATATGGGTCTATTTTATGTAATTTTCCATCACTATTGCCAGAACAAGGCTATCACATCTCACCTTGTATATATATTTACCATATATACCATATATGTATCTAGGACCTATAATGATCCCTTAAAGAAATCTGGAATGGTTAAGTCGAGTGAACGGAACAAACAGAAATGAGAGTTTGAACGAACTGGATGGAAATTCTTCATTTGCTGAATTCCGTTTGCTTGCGGAGTGAGCTTATCAATTTATATTCCACCAATAACCACTCCTATTGGGCATCCTGTACAATATATTTTACTTACATGCATACATGCTTACTTTTGACACCAGCACCTGAAATAGTTGTGCGAAATCGAAAGAAAAAGTCGCTTCAGTTTGTTAATTTAGAGTACACACTCATACGTAGACACTGCAGCTGTTTATTTAGACTTTTCAAAACGCATTCGATACATTTAGTGTTACAACAATTCTATAAACATTTTTAGTACAATGTAAATATATGTATATATGTTGTTGTATATGGCGGTATAACAGATTTGCTATGGGGGGGGGCGACATCGACAGATGGATCAACACTTAAACAATTATATAAACAGATTCAACGATTGCCTCGTCCTGCAGCCAGCCCCGAATATCTCTTTCGTTGTGAATCTTAAGTAAAAATATCAGTTTATATTGTATACACTCAGATGTTTCAAAAACGAAGACAACAAAAAAAAAATATATATATACGAGGAACTTAATCTCGATCATTTAACTATTTCTGCGTGTACATTAATACATGCAATAGTAAGTGTGTGTGTGTGTGTGAAGCATGTGTGTATATTAAGTTTAGTCAGTATTTAGTAGTAGTTAATAAATAAGTAGAAAATTCTTTTGTTTCACTTGATACACAATACATATAAAAATACAAGAGGGTCCATAGGTTACAGCGTTTCGTCGGCTTCTTGATTTGTTTCTTTTATATATATATATATTTATTTTGTTTTTCTTTTTATTTTTGTCTTGTTTTTATATATTTATTTAATTTTCTTTGTAAATATCTTAGTTCAGAGAAAAAGTACACAAAATCGAAGGAGTTGTTTCAGTTTCACTTTGGTTTGGTTTCGTTTCATTTCGTTTCGTTTTCATTGCACAAAATTAAAACCAAACAATAATAGTTTATGCGTGTGTGTGTATGCGTGTAACGGTTAGTGCTTAGCGCTCATATCTGTGTTGGTGTGCATTCGATTGGCTGTTTTGGGCAAGCAGTTGACAAGCAGTTGCCAAGCAGTTCAGTTACTTTTAAATTTTCATAGCATACTTTTGAGCTGCTGCCATTTCAAATAGATCAGCTCAATATGCGTATTGTAGATTCGTTGTTTTGCTTTGTGTTCTCTTTACTCTTCATATATGTATGTATATATGTTCCCTGTTGAGCTTGCCCGTCAAAAAGTTAACTATACACCGATTGAAAACAATATTAACATCTTAAACTGCAAAGCAGCAACAACAACATCAATATCAACATCAACACCAACACACAAACATCAATTGTTTGTTACCAGCTCTTGGCCAAAAAAAGTGTATATATATATATATATATATATATATATATGTATGTATGTAGAAGTTTCAACTGTTTATAACATTTATTAGCTAGTCTGCTTTATCGGTTAGTTCTATGCGATTTCTTAGTTTAAATATTACGGCAATAAAATAATTACATATACATGTATAAAAAATTAATGTATACAATATTAATAATAAAACTATACATATGCACACACACATACACACACACACACACACACACATCCACATGCCATATTTGCATATTTGCTATGCCTTAAATCTAAGGAAACACATTAAATACATCTAAAGCCACATATGTGTATTAGTTTAATGTTGTGTATGTGCTTGTGTGCGTGTGTGTGTGTGTGCAATTAGCTTAGTTATTGGCATTACCATAATAAAGTTATATAAATTAAGCTACCATATTAAAGTAAATACTTAAATTGCAAAAAAAAAAAAAACAAACAAACAATTTGCTACACCACTTATACACATACACCGCCCCACACATACATACATATATAATATGTCTGTCCTTCCGTCTGCTGTTAACATATCTATATATATAAATATATATATAGATATATATAAGTGGCTAATACAAGTAAAACACGTACACATTGCCACGCCCCTACGTTGTGGCATTTACTACGAGTCGGTTTTAGCTTCAGATCTATGTTGTGCATAAGTATATAAATATACATATATGTATTATATTCAACGTAACCTCAACAATGCACATACTTCTTCTTCTTATCCCTCTTCTTCTTCTTCTTCATATAACAATATCGCGTAACATCCATGCTCAAGTGCCCCAACAGTTTTATCATACATATTCAACATTAGTTACATATCACAAATAGTGCGGTTTCATCCGCTTCCCCATGCCCCCAACGTCTCATTTCCCCCCACTCGTCATCATCCACTCAGCCATCCATCCATCCATCCATCCAGCCATTCAGCCATTCAGCAATGCCAGATGTGCCGTTCAGCTGTGGCAACTGCTGCAACACATAATAAATGCAATTTTGAAACCATTTCTCAAAAAGCTTCAAGCCAGGAATTTCGTTGAGTCGAGTTGATCAAAACCTAAGTGCATTTAGATTGAGTTGCGTTGAGTTCGAATTCGAGTTCGAGTTCGAATTTGAGTTTGATTTGAATTCAGATGAGTTGCTTGGCTCAAGCTTCGGTTGTGTTCGCTGGATTGAAGTGGCTGCCACCTCCATTCGCATGCGAGCCATGCAACGACTCCTGTGACTTGAACAGCGTTGTTGTTTCGCTCGAGTGCATGTCGCCATCATCATCATCATCATCTTCATCATCGTCGTCGTCGTCGTTGCCATTATCAAAATTCTGCCCTGCCACCTCCACCTTCAGCTCCTCCTTCACATCCAGTTTGCCCCCATCATCATCATTTGCATCGTTCTGCTCCTGCAGCCCGTCATTTATAACAATCTGAATATCGTTAGGTTGAGTCTCGGTAGCCTCCACCGCCAACTCGTCGGGATCTGTCAGTTCGTTTAGCTGCACGTTTGAGGGCTGCTCCTCGAGTTGCGGCCGGCGCCTGGTGAAGAGAAACACCTCCATGTGATCCTTGCCCTTGACATAAACGCTGCCGCGCGGCTCAAACTCGTAGCAGGCGGTCAGAAAGGGCAGGCAGTCCTTGCCCACCTGTATGCGATTGGGCAGACCCGTCGAGTCCATGCGCGACGCCACATTGACCGCATCGCCCCAAATGTCATAGTAGAGCTTGCTGGTGCCAATGACACCGGCCGTCACGTCTCCGATGTTCATGCCAATGCGCAGGATCAGATTGAACTCGAGCAGATCCTTGTTGAACTCATTGACCACGCGCTGCATCTCGATGGCGAACTCCATCAGGGTGTGGATGTGCTCGTCCCCAGTGCCACGATGCGATGGATCCAGCCCGCTGGCCGCCATAAATGTCGAGCCGATGGTCTTGATCTTCTCCACGGCGCGAAACTTCGGATGCGACAGCAGCTCATCAAAGTCCCCGATCAGCTCGTTGAGCACGCGCAGGAACTCCTTGCCGCCCAGATAGCTCTCGTCGTACATCTCATTGAAGTTGACAATGGAGGCAAAGATGATGGCAATATTGTGATGGTTCTCCGAGTACTTGGCCGTGTTCTTCAGGTGCTCGGCCACATGCTTGGGTATTATGTTGTGGAGCAGCATGTCCGCCTGGTTCTTCATGTTCTGGACGCGCACCTTGTCCTGGTTGGCCACCGCATTGCCGTAGAAGGTCAGGCGATAGCCGACCTCGAATTCGCGATTGAGGAACCACACCAGTATCAATATCAACAGCAAGTCTAGATAAATCTCCACGTGATAGTCACGGAACCACTTGATCTCCTCGAAGATGTACGAGGCAGCCGCACTGCTGTTCAGCTCCGACTCGAGCTCGCCATCCGACTCGTTCTCGGACCGGTTGCTGTTGTAGACGGTCAGCTGGGAGACAGCGATGCCGATGAAGCAGAGCGCGGCCAGAAATGCGAGCACGTTGCGCATCCAGCAGTTGAGCTGCGTGAAGTTGCAGAAGTGCACGATGCAGACGAAGATCAGGAAGCCATAGTGATACTCGAACGCCTCCAGCTGGGAGAGATCGAGCAGCAGAAAGTTGGCGATGATCAGGATGACGGGCATGGCCATCAGTATGGCCAAGCAGATGTGCCACGGATACCAGCTGGATATGGCCTCAAAGATTCGATCCGCGCACGATTCGAACTGCTCCGGCTGCGGCTGCGGTTGCGGCTGTGGCCCCGGCCCCGCCTCGCTGTTGGCCTCGCTGGCGCTGGACTTGGAGCGCATGCGGGTGCCGTGACGCCGGCACATCTGGCGCGTGAACAGGAACAGAGCAAACACCTGGATGGCGGTGAAGCAGGAGAAGAGCGTCACCCACAGCCGGAAGCTGGGCGTCACCGTGTTCTGGGTCATCAGGAAGAGCGAGATGGATATGCACAGGTAGACGGCGATGCCCACAAAGATGTCGATGTATGTGTTGTACCGGGGCGTGGCCAGCGTGGGCGGCCCCTCCGTCTCGTTCTCGGTGCCGAAGCGATGCGCCTTCGATCGAAAGTCGCGCTCCAGCTGCCGCGACTTGAAGTACAAGCTGATGCGACGCAGCGGCGCCTTCACCAAGTAGCTGCGCTGCGAGCGCGCATTGTCCCGCACGCAGCGGATGAGCTGCAGGTCGGACTGCTTGCGCAGCTGCTGCAGGCAGGCGGCCAGCGGATCGATCAGCTGGGCGGACTGCTGGGCGGCCAGAGCCGCAGCCGCCGGCGGCGGCGGTGGCAACGGGAACGGCAACGCGCCGCCCTCGCCCAAATTCGAGATGCTCGACGTGGAGCTGGTGAAGTAGCCAGAGACGCGATGCTGGCTAATGGCCGACTGGTTGAGCGCATAGATCTGCTGCTGTATGGAGCTGCGGCGCGAGTTGCTCTTGATGCCCGAGTCCTTGCGCGAGGTGGCCGACGGGCAAATGCTCAGGCCGTCCGGCCAGATGCTCGAGTTGCGCGAATGCGAATAGGCGCTGGGCCCAGGCGCTGGCAAACAGCAGCCGCTGGAGCTCGCATTACCATTAGCATTAGCATTAGCATTGGCATTCGAATTGGCATTGGCATTGGCATTGGCATTGGCACTGGCATTGGCACTGGTGCTGGGCTCGGTGCCTAGGGTTCGCCCGGACGCCGTCAGCGTGGAGGCGCGTGGCCGCGGCAACGGCGACTGCTCCAGCGCCTGCCCGGCGGACTGCCCAGCCGACTGGCGGCCGCACTGGGAGCGATAGCTGCCGGTGCGGCCAAACGGCGAGATGTCGCTGCGCGACTGGCTAATGTAGGAGCGCACATCGATGATGTCGTCGTACATGGAGTACTGGCCCGGCGAGCAGCAGCTGCCGCCGCTGGCTGCCATCGCCGCGTTGCCGTCCGGCGAGCGCATCGCGCTGCTGGAGAGGGCCGTCGTCGTGGCGGCATGGTGCAGCACTGGCCGGCCCATGGGTATGTCCAGCATTTGGTTGCTATTCAGCCGCGTGCTGCAGGCCGTCTCCACGAGCACCGGCAGCTGCTGGTAGCCACAGCCGTTGCCCAGCTGGCTCTGGCCAGTCGCGGCGCCCGATGTTGGGTCAATGAAGGCGACCGTCTCGTCGCCGGGCGCTGGCAAGGAATTGGAATGTGGACGTATTGGCTCCTTCTCGCTGCCCATGCCCTTATCCCTGTCTCTGTCCTTGTCCTTGTCCTTCTCCTTGTCCTTGTCCCGGCGACCCGTCAGCTTCAGCAGCCTGGTCATTTTCCATACCTTGAGCTTCAGCTTGGAGCGCGTGTCCGGCTGGCTTGCTGTCGTCGTCTGCTGTGGTTGCTGCTCCTCCGATGGCGGCTGCTCATCGGAGTCCAGGCTGCCCGGCAGCGACTTGGTGGTGATGATAATCTTTGGCCTCTCGCGCACCACAATCACCGGCGGAATGCCAGCGGCCGCCGGATGTATGATGCCCCGCTCCAGATCCCGGTCGCGGCTATGCGAATGCCCCTGCGACTTCTTGCGCAGCTTCATGCTCAGCGAGGTGAGGCGTGGCCGTATCGACAGCACGGGCGACGACTTCAGCGAGTTGGACAGCTGACCCACTGGCGAGGCGGGCGGCACATGCGGCTGCACCACCGATATATTTGTGGCGCTCTGCGACAGCGACGCAAACGCGCCCTGCGACCCGGGCATCAGCAGTGAGCTGCCCCCAGCAGCTGTAGCCGCCATGCTCGGACTCAGGCTATTGGCACGGGACACATCTCGGCGACGACCCACCACGAAATACGTGCGATGACCTGGCATTTCAATGGAAGTGGGCACGGAAATGGGAACAGAAAGAGAAGCATTAGCATTGCATTGCATGGATGGGAATTTCGCGTTTGCCTCTTACCAAACACCTCCTCGCCCTCCTCCAGGTAGTAGGCGTCGCCCAGAAAGCTCGATGTCTCCTGCGAGATGTGCACCTGTTCCGGCTTGCCCGAGGACTCCATTCTGGCGAAAAAAAAGATGTGAGTTTCACGTTGATCAGTTTGGCTAACAGAGTGAAGTTCTTTCAGAGGGCTTTATGTAAAAGTGTGTGAGAGGCAGAAGGGGGCGTGACAGACCAATAAGTATTTACATTCTTGATCAGGCTGACGAGCTGAGTCCATGGATGGCAGCTCCAATAGAAACTAGAGACTTGAGACTTTCAAACAAAACAGACAGAATTCATTTATAGGCACTCCCCTTATAACGTCCGAATGGACGTATGACTAATGCGATGAAAATCCTGGTCTCCAGCTAAATTTATAGCTTTATTTATTATTTATATAGCATCCTCCGGGTATAACGACAGTCTCTTGAGCATCGTTGGAGCCGGATTCTACGGTATATATCCTACATCGTTAGAGCTAGACTCTCAAAATTTAGGATTGAATTTTATTTGTATTTTAAAAATCTTTAATTTTTGTTATATTTTCAATTTAAGATCTATTGTAAATATGACAAATGTATGACGGGTTTTGTATTTTTCCTAAATTGGCAAATCTTGCATAGAATGTGTAGATTATATGCTGAAAATTGCATTTAAATCCATTCAGTTACACAAAAGTTATTCAAGAACAATTTGGGCCAAGATTTTTCCTATACTCTGGCAATGAGATGACAGTGCTGCTAGAAGCGATACAGGTTCAGGGTCTACACTAGTCGGGCAACCCGATTAGACCATCTTGTTACTCACTTGTTGGCCAGGCTGACATCGTTGCTCCACACGTCGAACTTGACGCGTCGCGTGCCGACAATGCCGCAGAGGACGGTCCCAGTGTGTACGCCCACCCGCATCTTGACGCCTTCGTGGCGCTGGGCGTCGAAGCAGCGCATCGCATCGATCATGCCGAGGCCCATTTCGACGCAGCAGATGGCGTGATCGGCGCGAGGCTCCGGGCAGCCCGAGACACAGTAGTAGCAATCGCCCAGGGTGGAGATTTTCTCGCAGCCGCTGAGCGAGCAGAGGTCATCGAAGCGCTCGAAGAGATCGTTGAGGATCTCGACCAGCTGTTCGGCCGTCTTGGTGGAGGACATGCGAGTGAAGCCCACAATGTCGGCGAACAGAATGCTTACGTTGTCCATGCTGTGCATGTGGAAGGGCCGGAAGAGCGACTTGACGTCGTGGGAGGCGCGTGGTCGCATGTAGTGCGATTCGGGTGGCTGGTTCGGGTCGAGACCGCCGCTGCCGCCCTCGTTGAGCAGCATGTCGGCCACCTTGGGCGGCATCACGGAGTGGATCATCTTCTCCTTGAGCTGTTTCTCCATCTCCAGCTGGCGGCGCACCAGCAAATTCTGTCCGACCTTCATGAAGGTGCCGCGCATGCGCACCAGATTCATGATCAGCACATGCACGCCGACTAGATGCACACTCAGATGCGCCATGATGCGTAGCATGAGTATCTTGTGGTTCGGATCGCTGCCGCTGGCCGCCTCCGTTGGCGTCGTCCCCACCGTGGCGCCGTGCACGGCACTCACCACGATGACCATGTGGGAGACCAGCTCGAAGGCTATCGAATAGCAGATGGCAATGCTGGCGCTCAGCCACAAGGGCATGGGCAGCGCCGTATAGATGAGCAGCACGATCTCCAAGCAAATGGCAAAGTGACCCAGCGGACTGAACGCCCGGCCCGTGTACGTCAGAAATCCCAGCGAGGCGCTGCATAGTATCAGCGCGGTCAGCGCCGACGTCAGCACTCGGTGCTCCTTGTAGAGGTTCCAGTGTGTGAAGCACATGGCCATTATTGTGATCAGTGACATCATCGAGAAGGACGTGGAGATGGGTCGCCAAAACTCCACCGATCCACCATCGATCACGAAGTACAAACACCAAACGACCGAGCAGAGTAAAATGTAGGACAGTGTGAATCTGTAAGGGAGAGAGTGAGAGAGTGTATATATAGTAAATGTAGGATGTATTGGGAGTATCATTCTTGGAGTTAAATATAATCTAGTTTCAGTTATTTATAGAAATTATATTCCAGTAATATTCAAGGGTAAAGCATTTCATTCAAGTCAAGTGTTAAAATTTCATTGATAATATAAAGCACAAATGATTCGTAATATCTTGTTGTCTTTGCATGTGCAATCCCTATAGCAAAATATTCATTATTATAATACTGATGCATAGAACTTATCCCAAACTTCGTCAGCTTCAAAGTTTCTCTTTATTTCTTGTTTTCTTCTACAGCTATTATTATTGCTTATAAACTTTACTTATTCTTATGTTTGGGCTAGAACTTAATCCACTCATCAATCGGCTGCATAGAGAGAGAGAGAGAGATCGTAGGTTATTTGCTTATGCTATTTTTGTTGTACTATTCTGTCATTGTAGAGCAGGTAACAAACTTGTCACCTGGGTGGGTGCGAATGCTGTAAACGAAAGGTCGTAAAGCGATGTAATCCCAAAACTCATCAATTTGATGGCCACAAACTGCAATGGCGGCAAAAACGCAAACAGCTTCAAAGTTTCTAATTAAGGAAACTGCTCAACTACGAAATACCATATATGTCTATTAGATTCCTAAACTATTCATACAATCACAAGGTGAACGCTCCTGTATATAGTCGAAGTATACTTAATTGTATTATAATCTTTCATATACCGTATAGTTGATGAATGCCCAAACGGGAACAGAGAAAAGATTCTGACCTAATAACAATAATGATAAATGGTAATAAAATTCATATTAGTCCTATTTTCATATTTTGTAGTCAACGAGCTTTGCTCGGTTAATGGTTTCAGTACAATATCGATAATTTTCGATTGTGGATTCATCCCATGTAGAGTTTCTATTCATCTGCAGCTCTTTTGTTAGTCTAGAGAGAGCATCCCTACTCTCATACGTAGAATGAGCTTAGAGTATTTCTGGCTCAACAGCAGAATTCGCTTGCCTGGAAAAAGTACCAACTAGCTGCCAGTTAATTTTAACTGCTTATATCAAGACCTTTACTTATTTCCGCGCTTACTTCAGTTGTATCAAATTTGTAGATAGAAACCCGTTTGCAGTGCCAGTAAAAATCGGAACAACTTTTCAACTTTGTAATCAGAAGTTAATAATGCACTACCCCCCCCGAATTGTCTTAACGGACTTATTGAAAGAGCGCAGGATTTTTTTGAATTTGATATAATTTTCGATTTTACAAATGCTCTATAATATAATAGAATGTAGATTAAAGATCATGTAGAGAGTGAGAAAAATATATGCTTGAGCCATTTGTCTTCTATGGATCACTCTTTATATACACATGTATATATATATGTAAGTCTCGAAGATTCCTCCATTATTGAAATATGTAATTTGGAAGGCCTTGTCGGTTTTGTAATAAACACGATGAACTGATGTAATTAGCGCTAAGTCAACAGATGATTATGAACATGGGTAATGCGTGCGGGGCTCCATTCAAGCTGTAGCCTGCCTGCTAGTCGGTTAGTTGCACCATGGATCCTCGATGAGCGGAATGCTGGATGCGGTGGCATTTGCTTGCTTCTCGATGCACTCCAGGCGACGCAGCTGCTGCTCGGTGCTCAGCCAGGCCGACGATTCGATCTGGCTGCTGTTGCTGTCGCTGTCGTCGAAGACGAACGCCAGCAGAAAGCTGAGCGCGACCAGGGCGAGGCGGCGCTGGCGCTGTTTGCTGAGGAAGCGCCACAGGTAGCGGCGCACGCCGGCGACGAAGTGCAGCTCGTTGAGCAGCCGGAAGAGCACGAACAGCCAGAGATTCTCGAGGAGCAGGAGATCCAATTTGCTGGAGCCCTCGCTGCAGGTGCGCACTATCACGATGCCTGTGAACGTGGCGAGAAGGATCAGCGACATGGCGAAAACGTCTAACGGAGAATTTAATTCGTTCGATTGAATTAGTTTCAATTTTTTATTTTCTGAGTATTTGTTGTTTCTCAAAAGGACAAACGGCACTGGGCTTTTGAGTTTCGACTGTAACACATATCAAAATTCAAACGGGGCGCCTGCTACAATCGATTCGCCTGCGCCAAGCTGTGCACATGGCATTGACCTGCAATGGAAGCCCAGCCATCCATTTGGCCAGCCAGCCATTCAGCCAGCTGCAGGCCAAGGCGCACGCCAAGCCACCATTTTCAGCTAATTTGCCAACGTAAGACTTCGCTCTCTCTCACTCTCTGTCTCTCTCTTACACCCTCTCTCTCTCTCTCCCTCACTAGTTTGGCTACGAAACGAGTCGCGACTCCGCTGGTTGCCCTTTTGGGCGTCGCGTTGATTGCGTTCACGTGCGAAAGTTCAATTTGTGTAGAGCAAAGTAACACGTTTGGGGTATTCCCGTTTAGTGTAAGCCACAATTGACAGGAATCGGACAAGCTGAGTTTTAGCTGTTAGAGCTCTACCAGATGGGGTCATCTATATATTACTAAACAGTGCTGAAATGGGTTTTGTAACAGAAAGGCACTCTTCAAAAAAAGAATTATCGATATCTACTATGTTAGAGGTCTTATGTGATGCGATGTTATCTTATATTTTATTATTATTATATATATCATTATGTATTTCTATTATTATATTAACTTGTAATATTAATATATGAATATAAGATATTCTTATTATAATTATTACATATATCATTATTTATTTCTGTTATATTATATTAAATTATGATATGATCTTCTATATTATTATTATTATTATATATGTACATAATTATTCATATATATTATAATATATTAAACTATGACATTATCTCATATTTTATTTATTGGCAACAATTTTTCTAACGTAGCAGTAGAGTACCCACTGTACCTGCCCAACTACCAGATACCCTGCATATCGAACTTTACATAAGCGCAAAATTAGAGCTTCCTCTAAAATATATACACCTATGTAAATTATATACACGCATACATATACATATATGCATATTTAATGCCATTTGGAATGTTCTTTCTAACAGTTTCGTACAGGGTATCGCATATAGGGCAACTTCTAGTGAAACACAGCCGTGAATTAGGGCAAATTCTAAACGTTTAAATAGTTTGCAGGCTATTTTTAGCAACAATCGATGCAAATTTAAATTCAGTTCGCCCAAGTTAATAAATTGCTATACTCGGGCATGACTGACTGCCGCAATACTTATTCACGCCACAAAAACTGCTAAATTTATATAACAATTTTCTTTGCCTTTCTATTATATTTTTTGTATACTTTAGATCTATATATAGAGCAGGGTAATTAGTTAGTTTTAAATACATATATGTACAAGATGTATAGCCCTAAATAAATATAATTTTAAAATCTTGACTGACTGCCGCAATACTTCTTCACGCTACAAAAAACTGCTAAATTTATAAAAATTTTCTTTGCCTTTCGATTATATTTTTTGTATACTTTAAATCTATATATAGAGCAGGGTAATTAGTTAGTTTTAAATACATATATGTACAAGATGTATAGCCCTAAATAAATATAATTTTAAAATCTTGATATGTATGCGGGAACTGAAATATATATGTATGTATATCTATTAAAATTCAAGAACCATAAAAATCATATATGGTTAATAAATGGATTATGCAAATGGATTAGTCTTACATTATAATATACAATACTTATATATCATACTCAGTTTATATACATTTCAAGTTTCGAATTAGACTCTTCATCAGCCAATATACTCGTCTCACTTGATCAAGCGAGTAGGAGAGGTACGGACTAGCGCTTGAAAGCCGTGAATGCACTCACCTGTATCGCATGCGTATGTGCGGAAAGACGCTGGCCTGGAACTGCTCCTCGAGGACGGGGGAATCGAATTTGGGATCCAGCCACGATTTGGCAGCGGCTCGCTCGAAGGCCACCGGCAGCATGACGCTGCAGCAGGAGTGCCGGCGTCCTGTTTGACTTAGATAGGTTTGAATGTGGGGCGCCAGGGCGATTTGTATGTCATCGGTGGAATTGGCCCGGCTATCGTTGACTAGAACGCCCGGCGGCATTGCTGTGAAGCTGACCGACTGTCGACGCGACTGCCAGAGAGAAACGAAACAAATGGAAATGGGAATGAAAATGGAATCAGAGAAGAAATGAATACAGATTAATTAGCGTACTGCACTTGACTTGGCCAAAATGTCATCTATATGTATGTGTGTGTGTGTGTGTGTGTGTGTGTGTGTGCGTGTGAATGGCGCCGCAAAGTATGCAGTGTTATGCGAGATGAGCAAAACAAGGACGCCATCGAGGACGTGCCTTTGACATTTGCCATTTGCCATTCGCCTTTTTTTTGTTGTCAACTAGGTCAGTGTTCAGTTCAGTCGGTGTTTAACCAATTCCGTTTCGTCTGTCTCTCGGTCGCTCTACCCCTTGTCGCTGTCTGTCCGTTTGTCAGCTTAATCTGCGTGCGGACGCGGCGCCAGCCACGCAGCGAGCAACAAGTGCGGCGACATTGCGCATACGCCATGTGAGCGCAGCAAAAGTGCAAAAGCATACTTCACAGACTTGTTGCCAATTCGCGAATAGATAAAATAATAAAAACAAGCAACAACAAATTGAATAAGGTAAAACAAACAAAAACAAAGCCAACAAATCGCTCAGCGAGTCACGCGACAAGGGCGGATTTTAAATATGATTTTGATTCTGATTATGATACTGATTTGAAATGCGATTCTTGTTGTTGTTTTTGTTGCCTATCTTATCGCAGCAGCAGCAGCAGCCCGAAGAGTTGGCGAATGCAACAAATTTGCACAGGTCTAAACTTAAACAAATTACGTATACGACTCGCTCAAGCAGTCAGCAGAGACAATGAGACATAGAGAGGGAGAGAGAGAGAGATAGGGAGAGATTGCCTCTTGAGAAATTCGTCGGGTAGTCGCTAACTGAATCATAAAAAAAACGTTGATTCAAGTTTTCGAAGCGCGCTTCATTGGGGGCTGCTAATAAGCTGAGATAAAAATAGAAACTTTGGCAAATAATAATATTTACATTAAAACTTTGACCGCGAATAATTGCACACACACAGAGACAGAGACAGACGCGCTCGCACCCACACAACATATATATATATATATGTATATATATTTATTTATATATACCTATATCTGTATCAATACATATATAGATATCTATATCTATATCAATTTTTGTTTTTCTTTCAGACATTTATATTTTTTATCATTTTGCTTTTGCCTTACAGTTGCTGTTTAATATCCGTTTTATGCTTCTTCTTCTTCTTCTTCTTCTTATTTTATTTCTCTCCCAAAGTTTTGTCAATTTTTTTCTTTAATATTCGCCGAGTTTTGTTGTCGTTTCGTCTAGACTTGTCGGTCTAGTTTCTGTTCGATTTCTAATAATTCGATATGCCCAGATCGTGGTCGAGAATGAAAACGCAGCCTGGCTGACGCATGCCCTGCGATTCGCGAATGCGGGTGGCGTCTGCAGCAAACCTTTTATTTGTTGTTGTTGTTGTTGTAGTTCTTTTAGTTTAATGCTAGTACATACCTAGAAAATGCCATAAATACAAGGCCAGCATATTTTGTTTCTTTTCTTGTGAGATGTTCCGGATGAATTTGCAAAAAAAAACAAAAAAAAAAACACGAGCACGACAGCAACAACAATTGTTTTTGTTTTTATTTTGTTTTTCTTGTTCAGAATTTTTGCATTGTAAATTTAAAGTTGGCATAAAAACTGTATCGAAATACACTGCGCAAAAATGCGGGTATAATTTAATTTATATATGTATATATATATATATATATATATATGTGTATATATATTTTGTTGTGTATTGTATTTGATTTGGCTTTGCTTTGATTTATTGTTAATTTAAACACACACACACACACGCGCGCACACACAACAACAATGAGCAAGAGTATAAGAAGAAGCAGCAGCAGCAGCAGCAGCAAAAAAAAAAAAAAGGTTCAACGGGCGCTCGACGTTCGCAACTCTCGACGTTGCCGTTGACGCGACGGGAACTGATTTGAATTTTGTTCTGTGCCGAGCTGACAAAGCGTCGCAGACGACGACGACGACGGCGACGCTGACGGCGACGGCAATGGAACGTCGATGTCGATGCTGTCTTATGCTGTTGTTGTTGTTGTTGCTGTTGCTGCTGGCTGCACAAAACAGCTGACAGCAACAACAAAATGCAAGCTCAGGCAGCTTATCGGTTGGGCTGATAAGGCCGGGCCAGGTGAGACAGATAGATAGATAGAATAGATAGGCGCTAAGATTCACAGACAACAAGCGAGTAAGCGAGCGAGCGAAAGAGCGCGATCGAGAGTGAGAGAGAGAGAAAGAGAGCGAATCGAGAGCATAGCCAGAGCAGAGCTGGGCTTTAATCAGGATCAAGGTTGCTCTCTCTCTCTCTCACACCTCTCTCTCCTGCCCTCTCTGTCTCTCTCTCTCTTTCTCTCTCTGCTGTATAAATAGAATTTGGCGCTCGTTTCGTTTACTTTATTTTTTTTTTCCAACTGATATTTTGATAAGATAAGAGGCGGCACGGCGCTGACTTCTTAGCCGCTAAGAAATTTCTTACGCTGTTTTTTTTTTTTCATTTTTTTTGTATATTTTTTTCGGCGCACTTGAAATGCCTTGAACTTGCGCGGCCCCACACCCACTCACACTCACACTCACCCACCCAGACGCCGTGTGACCTGGCCCTGAATGCATTCGAGCGGAGAAACTAAATAAATATGAGAGTCTGTGCAGCGTTGAATCCATTTGAATTGATTTGAATATTGATAAAGGCGCACAAAATCTCTAACTCAATGAACTCCAAAGCCTGCAACCAGATGAAGTGTCGTACATACATACATATATGCATACATATCATTTATATGTATATTAATTTGTATGTGTACTATAATATTTTATAAAGAATTTGTTTTTTATATTTTTTTAATTTTTAATTTTGATTGTTTGCTTTTAGCTTGCGCTCAAGGAATTATTTGCATTTTATTTTATTGACTTTTTACCTTTCGTTTGACAAATCAATTTTTATTTAATTTGTTGATATCACAAAAAAAAAAAAAAAAAATAATAAATAAATAAATATGTGTATATTTATAAAAAATGGCACAATTAATCAGTAATTAATATAATATAATACAATATTAATATTCGGTTTTTGTGCCAAGGGCAAGCGCGCAGAAAAGGCCAATTTGAATACCAACAACAACAATGCACAGCAAGCCACATTCCAGCAATGGGCAAACAACGTGTGTAAATTGTAAAATTAATCAAACTCTCATAATTTCAATAATATGCCACATAATGGATGTCAGCAAACAATATATGCATATACTACAATCTATATGTATGTAAATAAGTTTTTCCCAGCCCATTCAATCAAAGCCTTTGCCAATCTATATTTGTTTCCCATCAAATTGTTTTTCCATACAATAAACGTTTAAAAAACTTTATCAAGCTAATGGTAAATACTTTTAACATTTATTTCATGGCATGAATATGGTTAACATGTGCAGAAGCAAGTGCTCGAATGCTCGACTAGCAAATACCTTAACTTCTGCGCTTACAAAGCAACTATACCCTCTCTCTCTCTCTCTCTCTCTCTGTCTTTGAAGAGGTGGAGCTCTTTGCTTGTAGATGACAAGGGAAATTACTTTGAATATTTGTTTCATAGTGAGGCTACGATCAGCCTGTGCCTGTGCCCGACTAGCGTATACCTTAACTTCCTCACTTACATACATATATACTATCTCTTTCTCGGGAGAGAGATTCTAGTTCTATATTCTTAATGATAATAGAAATTACACAGAATTTCATAAAAACAATTTGGTTAGCCGGTAGGGCTGCTCGACTAGTGTATACCTTAACTCCGGTGCATCGCAATTTTTTTGGACAGATATCATAGTTTTATACTGCCTGAATCTGGATAGTTTTTTTTTTCGATCAACAGGGTTCAGTGCCATTGTTGCACAGTAGGGAGTGCCCGACTACGTGATACCTTGACCACTGGCTGAATTGTACTTATGCTTATATTATAGTAAGAGTGTTATGTACTTACTCAGAGACTCATAGGTACTCTCTGCTTCCTATTTATGCAACAGCTGACCTTCTTCAATCCTCAATCCCATTTATTTTTTTCAGGAAATGAATATCAAATTTAAATGTTTGCATATTTTAAGGTCCAAGAATTTAAAATTTGTTTTGGATGTAATGGAATAAGCATATATATGTATGCATTCACTGCGGAATGTTTTCGGCAAATGATGCTAGAAATATCAAGTCGAGATTTACTTCCGTTTGTCATTAGAAATACAAGATGAGAAGCAGAAGGAATACAAATAAGCTGGAGCAAGAATACATAATTAAATGTGAAGATATTTGAGTTTTATAGCCTCGATCGGAACAGAGATAATGAGATATAATCGTATATGCCATATGCCGACATCTGTTCCCCACATACATATATTTGCATCAAATCAAAGCTACCCTTTCTGAAAATACTTTTCAGTTGGAGTTGCAGGCTGCAAACAAAACTTAACGATGCATATTTATGCAGTCGCATGTCGGGGATATGCATTTAATTAAGATTTAATGTTCAAAGCGAGAGTTTTGATGACAAATCGGGATGCTGAGTGCAGGGAATGCGACATGTGTTCTGATATCTTAACACGTACTACGTTCACCTCTGAGCATTTGAACCGGGTCTCGGTCTGGAGTTGGGGCTCCATTAGCCTGAGAGCTGAATGATAATTATCTAGCTGCTGATTATAATTAACGCACAGGTGAAATATATAATGCGCGGTCGTGTTTTCAGTTAATCGAACTTTGAACAACAACCTCGACGTACTTCTCATACTACTTAACAGCTCTGAAATTCTTTTGTTGTTCTTGTTCTTCTCATGCATGCTTGGGACAGATATCATAGGGTTGAACAGTGTTTCATTTCAGTTTCATTTGATCCACACTGTTTAAGATCTGTATCATAAGATTATTGCTGAATCATTTCCATGGGAAATAATAATAGACCCTAGCTAGCTTATAATATATTTATACATTATATATATTTATACATTAATTAAGAGTGCGCTAGTCCGAAACTCCCAACTAAAAATCAGCCTAAGCTTATTACCAAGTCTATTACTATAAATACTATATTACATATACCACAACTATATTATGTCCCCAACCCTGGCTTATGACTGTATACGGTGCTTACACAAAATCTGACGCAATTGAAATGAAGATGCATTTGTACAGCAGGATTTAAGCTCCACTCTGCACAATCAATATAATAGTAGTAATAATAAAATGCTTTATCTTGCTAAAGGGATTGCAACTTGCCTTCAGGATACGAGCTTTTGTCTCCCACAATCGAGTGATACTCGAACCACCAAGGAAACACTTTGAATTGAAGTGAGAAATGCAAAAATGAAATAGCAACTGACATAAGTATAATGAAATTCTATTTATAGATATCCATAGAGGGCTCGCGCCCTTAAAGGGGTGTCTATCTGTGTGAGTGTGTGTGTGGATAGTGAAAATACCCTTACTTGGTGCTAATTGTTGGCACGTGAAGAACTTTTGAGTTACTCAAGGGATTTTAATGAAATATTGGTGGGTTTAGTTATAAATAAGTACAAGTTGGGTATATATTTAGCTACTTGAAATATGATATAGCTGCAGTCTCGAATCTATGTTCAACCCAAATGGAAAATTCGTGATGTAGAGCCACCGGTGATGAATTTATATTTTCAGTAAGCTTAATGCAAAATTATTATAAATATTAATTAACAGCTAGCTCTGGGCTATTTGTGGCTAATCAAAGAGCATTTCTCAGTTTTGGTGGCTTAAGGAATAAAATTTATATACATGTATACACATTATATATATGTGTGTGTAGGCCTGCAGTGTGCTGGAGAAATTGAGAAATTATTACATTTGAAATATGTATTCATGTAATTAAAGTGCCCGTGGCCTAATTGGCCATCTGGGGGCTATTGCCCAGACAGGTAGTCGCCATCGGTTCGGTAAATCGTAAGAACTCTTATATATATACATATATACATATGTATATAATATATTAATTAGCAGCCACAATAATAAAGCCAAATAACAAAATCAACGAACTTATCAACGCAAAATATTTAAATTTCCAGTCAGCGAGAGAGCGGGAGAGAGTGAGAGAGAGAGAGAGAGAGAGAGAGAGAGAGAAGCGCCTGAGTACGTATTGAAATTTATTAATATATCGGTTTGATAATGAAGAAAGCTTCCACTAGCTGAAAGACACTGGGTGAAGCGGAAATTCCATCGCGTGATAAGCAAGCGAGTGCGGAAATCTGGAAGATCTGTGGAAACCATGGAGTACTGACAGATATATGAATCGAGTAAAATCTCAGTTTAATTCAATTTAAACGCGAATTCCAGCTGCAAAGTTGGCTAAGGAGAATCCAATTCAAATTAGAATCCCGTTGCACCTAAGAAAAGGCTTAATTGATTCAATAAGGTAGAGAAACAAACATTGATTGATTTAACAAAATATCATAAGGTAGTAATTGATTGCGATTATAGAAGGGCAAGGGTTCAGTGAATTAATTAACGAGCGAGTGTAGCTGACGGAAATTAAGTCAAAGTGAATCTTGAAAAAGGTTCAAATTAACTTTTATACCGTGAAATCCATTAAATTGGGAACTCAAGGTATTTTAAGAAAATGAGGCAAATAAAGACATGTCGTTGTTATTATTGGTTTACGAAAGTGAAACTAAAGCAAAAGTTAATCAAAACTGAATTTACCATAGTAACACCCATATCCATGTGTGTGTGTGTGTATGTCTGTGTGTTTCGATTATCAGCTCTATATTGTGTGCAGGGTATCTTCTAGACGGTCGTATTTAGTTTGATTATTGCCAGCTTTATCAAAGATCTGTCTCTAGTTTGGGTTCCTCTTTTGAGTACTTCTGAAGGCTTGAAGTCAAAGAAAGAAATCAAAGGGCAATCCAAAATGAAGACTCATATTTGCATGTAAATAATAAAAAGCCCATTTGATTGCGTATTGGACACGCAGTGAAAAAGGCTATATTAATTACACAGTTCGACAAATATTTGTTGAGGGGCGAGAAGGGCAAAAGAGAGAGAGAGAGAGTGGGAGACGAGTAATTGAAAGAGATTTCATGCCAGGGATTGCAATGCTCGATAGTTACCGACAGGCGGATGCCCTGACGCCCTTACAGAGCAGCTCTAGCGCACATTCAAGCACACACCAACACACACACACACACGCACACATACACATACCATGTACTGATGCATATTGTAGATAAAAGTGTAAGCTTAAGAGCTATTCTTTTTGTCTCCTTCGCGATTCGAACTCCAAGCCCACACACACACACACACAAAACATATTGTCATCGTTATAAAATATTTTTCTATTTCATAAAAAAAACTTTCTCCTCTGGGATTCGAGCGCAGCCCACCGCAAAAATATAAGAAATAAGCCGTCATTACAACATATGTATGTCCCCGAGTGAAGTATGCAATGCTTATTTACGGAGCAGCTGACACAGATAATAAAATTCCTCTAAGAAGGCAACTTACATATGTGTGTGTGTGTGTGTGTGAATACAGAAATACGCCTTCGCTTGGCGTTAATTGTCTCAGGGCTTTGCCAATGTGAGCAAACGTTTTACTAACAAGCTTCAAATGAGAGAGAGTGGACTATGGACATTCAGAGTATAATAATAATAGCAATGGGTATTTTTGGCACTTTCCGAGGCTCTATACAAAATTAGGCTGACAAATTTACAGTAGAATCCAGCCATAACGGTCCCCAGATAAACTTATGAAGAAATTCATGCGGCTATAGCGTCTTCCGGGTATAACGACGGTGACTTGAGCGTCGCTATAATCGTATTCTACTGTACGTTCAGATAATAATAATGATATCCTTGTCACTTACTAAAAGTCTGTCAAAACTTTGAATTTAATCCGTCTACGTATAATTTCTAATTAGACTTGAGCTTAGTTTTAGGGAATGTTTAGTAAATTGAGACAAGTTGTTTTATATTCATATTTGTCATGCAACTGGTCGCCAATACAAACTCAACTCAGGGCAGAGCGTCAAGAGGACAAGGAGAGGAAGCGCTTAAGAAGCAACGAGTGGCCTTTTAGGCTGATTGACTCAACGAAATTGTACAAAGAGACCGCCAGAGCAATCGGGCCAAAGTCTCGGACGGAAATATGATTAGTTGACCGGATGTCCGGCTGGCCGTTCGCCCAATCAAAGTGCCCAGCGGTTGGGCCCTTGCGGTCACTCGCAATGCAGCGCCGGCCCCCCAAATAGTGAGCGACAGCGTTGCAGTTGTTGTTGCTGCTGTCCCCCATATATGTACATACATATGCATGTCGCCATCATGCTGGCAGAGGTCAAAGGCAGCGGCCATGGCCGATTGCTGCTGTGGCTGACTGTGCTAGAGTGCATCAGAACGACGTCTAAGTGTAAATAAGCACTTGCATTTGCATTCGCTTGGCAAAACACACACTCACGCACACGCACACAGATACTTGAAGCTGCTGGCAAACAAAGCCTCGGGTCGAGTCCCAGCAACTGGAGGAGCGACAATACATTTTTGAAACGCATGCAAGCAAGTTAAGTCCAACACACACACACACACACGCATGTCGAAACTGCATTCAATTGTGCTGCTAGCATGCGCCCATCGTCGACTGCTTAATACTCGTTCACAAGGCAAAAGTAAATCTAACTGAAAATGGATACAATAAAAGTCACCCATACACATTATAGAGATGCTCGATCGTAAGCGATTTCTCGTTCGAGGCCAACTCAGTTAGGGCAGTGACCAAAACCGATATACCCGTTCGCATGCCGTAAGCGCAAACTTAAAGCCAACGAATCACTGGCTCAGTCTCATAATGGAAATGACTTAACTTAAAGGCCATCAATTGAAAGCAAACCCAATGACCTACTGAAATAAACATGAGCTTCGATGGCCCCCCTTTGGGGGTGTGGCACAATGAGAATGCAGCCGAAAAAAAAAATGAGGACACTAAAGGAAAATCCCAAAAACAAGAAAAAGAGAAAAGGAAAAAATATTGTGGCAGGCGCCAAGCGAAATGAGAAATGTGAATTTTACAACAACAACAACAAAAACAACGACCAAAGTTATGGAAAATTGTGAAGAAGCCGCAGAGGCTGAGCTGTTTGACTAGAGCGGGGCAGGATGGGAAGAGCAGGAAGAACAGGGCGTGAGAGAGTGAAAGAGAGAGAGAGAGAGAGAGAGCGTACAATAATGCATTATAAAATAAAATGTAATCAAGTCAAAAGACAAGTAATTCACACACACACACATACACCTATATGTATGTATATATGTATACAATAAATGAAATTTAAAAATCCGACAATTGTCGCTCAGTGGCAACAGTGGCGAGGACGTTTAGCACGTTGGCATTGCCGTTGCCGTTGCTGTTTTTGCCAACGCTTGCATGCCAAACGAAAGGACATCAGCGCACACAGCAGTTAACACGGCCCTAACCAGTGCAACCCCAACAAAGCCCACTCCTCCCGGCCCTGTGCCGTTAGCAAGCACAACACAGGCCACAGTCAAGTCAATAAACAGTCAGGCAGGCAGGCAGGCAGGCAGGCAGGCAGTCGGGCAGGCCGAAACACAAACAAAACAAAGGCAAATGGCACAGACGTTGACACACAAAGCACACACACACACACACACATATACACACACAAATGCATACATGTATGCACACTTATAAAAATAAGTATAATAAGCCGAAAGAATATAAAGCGGAAAATCAATTTTAAAGCATTGCTGCACAGTGCCAAGGATAATGAGCAGTCAGCTACCGACAAATTATGTATATGTACGTGTGTGTGTGTGTGCAATGTCATGGACCCAGACACAATGCCAGGACAATGACAGGCACTACGACAATCAGAGGACCACAATTTGCAGCCAAACAACGAACCTTGAGAAATGACAAACGCATAGATTGAAAGGCTTAGATAATTGGATATTTTGATAGCTTTTATATAGACTCTAACCGGTATGTATTTATATACAATTATCAAGGTTATCGATTCGAAGCAATAAACAATAATCAAATTGATGTCAGCGATTGAAATGAGCAATCAGAATAAACGACAGGCACTCAGTCAGTTGGACAAACATGCCGCATAGACTTGGATTACTTTTCAAAATAGACGTATACTTAATGGAATCGGTACTGGGTTTCTCTATCTGCGTTTCAAGCCATCAATCGCTTTTTACGAGGTGCATGTCGCGTGCTTTGAGAGGCAGAGTAGTCAGACTTGAGGTAGTCTTCAAGCACTCTTGGGGTAGTTACAATATTTCCTCGAAATTGGCATAAGAAAAACTCGAACTCAGCTCAAGTATTTAAAGTTTTGGATGCATTTGATCAATATTAGAATAAGAACAAATATAGACAGAATGTGCTGATCTTTTCAAAATTTAGATAAGTAATACTGCTGAGAAGGATCACTGAACTAAATTAGATAAATGGAGCTACAAGTATGAGACCGAGTCTAGAATCTAACTAGAGCTCTTACTCGAAACACTTGGCTAGTCGTCTATGTATCGTAGCCCAAAGGTCTGATAGAACTACAAAAAGCTCCAGATGCCACCATTCTCGAGATCTACTAAACTGAGACTTAATATAAAGTCTATCAAATATTTACTTGAGCCTGTATTAAAAATAAATATAATATCTTTAAATAAAATATTCGTAGAACCAATAAATCTTTAATGTATATATTGGTTCTACGGATACCGAAGAACACTAAAGATAGTCTTCATTGAGAAGAAGAAGTCCAGGAACTACTTAAGACAGTTGTATAGGTGTATATATGTATGTATGTGGGTGTACATATGTATGTATTTATGCACTCAAGCTTATTTGTTTTCGACATCAACTTGTCACACAGTTCCCGGTATCTCCCCGTCGGTCCATTTCACTATTTTAAAGCATTAAAGGGATTACATTTCAGATAATACATGCACAAATTTATTTCAGTTTTCCGTACATAGAGAAATTTTCTCAGTAAATTCTTAGTTAACTTATTCAGCTGAACTCAAATGGCAACATTTGCCTGAAATAATTATCTTGCTTGATTAGACCATTCAAGATGCTGCACTCAATGGATAATTTGCTTGGGAAACTTTGCTCCGCAAATGTAAGTGAAAATTCCGTGGCAACAGGAGTAAGCTCTAGTGATTGGTGGTTGCCTGGCGCGATGCAGATGGGCGTTTCCCTGCCTAACTTCACATAAATGAGATTGGAAATTCAGCTTCTTATGCATCTTGGGGCGGCGCTCGAAAGTATGCAGCGCGCAATGCAATGTGTAATGCTCCCTCCCCGCCCACAGCTGCTAATGAGTTCGGCGGAAAGGAGTGGGCCTCGTGAGGTTGACGCACTGACGAAATACGACTGCGGCGCTCTGCCCGACTGCCAGATACCCGTAGGGGCGCATAGGCCATGCACAGCGAGCAGGTAACAGGTAGCAGGTAGCAGGTAACTGGTAACAGGTAACGGCATTTCCGCTCACGTCAAGCGCACTTCCGCAATTTACGCTCCACTAGACTAAGTCCACAGCCAAGCACCGTGTCGAGATGGCAAAAAATTACAAACTTACACACACACACACATGCATACATACACACACACACACACAAACACATATGGACACACATGGAAACATAGGCACACTTTTCTGCTGTTCACACGATGGCATTGTTGTAGACCTTGCATACCCTGTAAATTATAGATAATCGAATGAGGTATCATAGGCTATTGGCTGTTAAGAATTGGCGATAGAGGTGCAAATTTATTAGTAGGAAGCAAGTTTCCATTAGATTCGCATTTTTATTGACAGACGCTGATGATCAATTAAGCATAGCAAATACACCCTATTCTATAAAAAAATTCGATGGTGAAAGCTAACACAAGTTAGTCGGCGCGCCCAAATGGACAGAGCTAATAGATAAAAAGTTCACAAAAGAGTTACAGGAGTAATCCAAATGGCTTTTATAAATATTATTAAACAAAACAAAATAAAAATATATAATAATAATATAAATAATAGGAAAAAATCTCAGATCTTGAAGATTTGAATATAGACTCGAATATTTATTAATAATAATAATATCAATATCCATATCAACAAAAACAAAACGCTTTTTTTAAATCATATTCAAATGAATAAATAAAATTCCAAAATGTTTTTTATTTCTTTTCTTAAGAAAGTAAATTTGATCAAGCTGTTCTGCATGAAATATTGCTAGACAATTATATGCTTTCCTCGTTTAATTTTGGTTTTAAATATATAGCTAATAAAGCTAAAATTATCTACAACCAGATTTGATTAAAATCATTGTGAACCCTTTTAATTTGCATTGCAATTTGCAGTTAATCTTCATTATGCCCGTTAAATGCAATTACAGGGTATATCAACGTCGCCTACCCATCATCAATAGCGTAGCTTTGCATGCTGACAGCAGACGAGCGATGGGCTCCATTTTTGATTTTTAACATGCCATGCATTTACTATCCTCTCTCTCTCTCACTCTCACTCTCTCTCTCCCACTCTCTATCTATATTTTGCTCGTTTTTCGCATGTTTTTCGCAGTCAGGGCCAGCCAGATGGGGCCGAGGCATTGTTTCTGTTCTTTTGCGTGTGATTACAGTTTGATGCGCGCTCGCACGAGCAAGACGAGCATATTGGCTGCAACTCGAGCTCCAGTTACTGCAAATCTCTTCAGCTCGCCTTCACTGTGAACGAGCATCACGCAGTCAGTATGACTGCAGAAGGCTCAGCTCGGTTTTTTTTTAGCCTGCCAGCCAGTTGTCTAGTCGAGTTAACACTGAGGCTTCATGGTTAACGCACTCTGTGGATATCACTCGATAGACATTCCAGCCGGATCGCAGATTCATCAAAGTCATTGCTCTAAGTGCATTTGAAGCGCCGTGGCGAGGCGCTGCCCAAATGCAAACAGCGAATATTGCATTTATTATGTGCCTAATGGCTCTGGCCGGGTCATGGGCAAATGGCAGGAGGCAGAAGACAGCAGACAACAGACAGCAGGCAACTGGCAAGTGGCAACCGGCAAGTGGCAAGTGGTAAATGGGAAATCGCAAATGGCAAATGGTTTTGATAGCTCCCAAATGCAAATGCCTGACAGTGTATCAAAGTGTCTAGCAAATTGACGGCCAAATTGAAACTGCACTTAACATTGATTTCAAACTGGACAGCAGAGCTCGACTGGACGGGCTAGCAGGACATTGCATCGATATTAGGCTGCTGGGTGTGAGCTTACTTTAGCCATGTTAAGTATACGCCACAGCTAGCTGGAAGCTGGAACAGATTTTTGACTGACGCCTGCTGACGTCTGCTTCTGTGTGACTTTATGGCGATGGCGTTTGGCGACCTTATCAGCGCCCATGACCAAAAAAAAAAAAAAAAGAACAGAGTACAAACACACACACTCAGTTGACAGGTGACGGACGTGAAGCGTTTGTTGACTGCCCCAAAGATAAGCGATAAGATCGGCGGCATCGGCTGCTGTGTTTGCCCACTCAGCTCTGGCGCTGTGAGGCTGCGACGAGATCTGGCAATCAAATTGCATCTCTCTTTCAGTCTTTCTCTCTCTCTCTCTCTGTCCCACAAACGCACATGATGCGAGAGCGATAATTCGCTCATGCTCCAATGACATTGGCTTAACAGTGTTTGCGATTGAGATTCAAATTTGCTATGTGAATAAATATACATACATATATGGGACTGAATGAGCTTAGCTAGACATCTGGTAAATCTTATTACACCTTCAGATCTAAATAGGAATATGTATTATGTGTTGCTGAAGGTAAAAGTGTTGATCATGTGCCACGCCCCAAAACGACTAGATAGTAATTTATGTCAGAGAGAGAAAGAGAGAGAGAGAGAGAGAGAGAGAGAGAGAGAGAGAGAGAGAGAGTTCAAAGAAAACAGCCTTCAAATGGGCGTGGTTGCGTGGTCTTTAAATTCTTTTTGTGTTTACATATGTATATGTATATTTTTTTAAGGCACCTCGACGTTATTCGGAAAAGATTTTATGGATTTTTAACAATATCAATTTTATTTGTTTTTTTTTTTTTTTTAATCTATGTTTACAAGTAGAAAATTTAATAACATATATGTTTAAATGTGATTCAAATTATTATTGATATTATTCTTAACATATGATATACGCCATGTGGCAGTACCGCCAGTAAAAATTCGAGTATTGATTTCCAAGTGTTCTAATATCTCTAATTTGGATTCGGAATGAGGATCATATGCGCCATAAAATCGACCTGTTCCACGGTCAGTTTACTCATCAAATATCAATCGGAAAATTCATTAGAATTATAAGTCCAGATATACCTCAAGAGAATATTCTAAATCTATTTCGAGTTTCGTGTTGCAACGATATTTTGCTCTGCTAAATATATTTCAAAAGATATGTATGTATATACACACATATATGCACATATTCATATCTACGGCGTGACGAATAACTTTTACACCTGCCTTGAACTTTCGAGGTGTATTCTTATCACATTGAGAGCATTATTATTATCTAGCAAGATAAAGAACTCGTATATACACATCTAATGTTCTATCAAACACATATCTTAATAGGTTTTACTCTACTATATATGTACATTTCTAATATTTCTGCATTGATTGATATACCGTTAGACACGGTGTTTGTAGCACCTCAACACGCATTTAGCATAAAGCATTTTTGTGTTACTCAAGCACTTCGACATGGCTTGACTAATGAACGGGATTTACACTCGCCCAGAGGGAAACACATGCTCGCATATCTCTAAGCACTGGCTGCTTATTAATTTGTCACCATGCTCGATGTTATTTATGAAACAGTCTCAGCTTATCGACAGCTGTCGCCATGTTGCAGATATAATGCAAATGCTGCAGCCAAATGAACAATTAACGGAGCTTGTCAAACGAATGTTTGTCATGTTTTGCAATTTGTCAGCTTTTGTGGTGTGGCATGGCATGACATGGCATGGCATGGCAGATGCGAGCACATCAGAGCTGAACACCTGTGCCGTTGCCAACCTCTCCTCACCTTAAGCAATCACTACGCTTTGTTGCATACCCTGTACACCTTCAAAAGAGAGTGAGAAACGTGAGCCATGTCTCTGATATGGTATGTGGTATATGACAAAATCGATAGGCAAGTCGATAACTATTGATGCACTGTCGATATCGATCGTATGGGTGATAGCTGAGATATAGCAGTATTCTAAAAAGTTTTCTCTAAATAACAATTCTTCAATTAAATAGATATATATTATATACATACAAATATTTCCACATCTATCCTTTATACATCAAACTTGTATCAGCAATCGGTTTACTCTGCAAGATCTTGGAATACTGAATGAAGAAAGCCTCTCCAAGTCGCTCCACAAAACAGAAATGGGTTCTAGCTGCCTATATTGTTTTATTCATCTCTTTCCGACTTTATAATAGAATATTCACAAAGAAAGCGAGCACGTGCTGCCCTATGTTCTGTCAAAAGTGATAAAAAAAATGCCTATAAGGCGCTCGTATCATCGATCAACTCTGCTGATAATACAAAATTCCCAATCTAAACGAGAGTTTAACATTAAATAAAGCAAATGAAGATTGGGTAATTATTTTTCTCCTTCCTGTGCATATATTAAATATTTATTACAGGGCATCTTCTAGTCGGGCTTTGGCTGTGTTTGGCCAGGGCCAGCATATGTACATATGTGAAATAATTTGGTGGCAGGCCAAGTCAGCGAACCTGTCAAGTGTCTTTGAGAACTCGGCTCGCTTCAGTCCATACAACCTTGCGCTAGCACTCTCTTGCTCTCACTCGCTCTTCTGTCTCTGTCTCCGTCTCTCTCTTACACATTTTTTAGCTGGCGCAAACCGTTTAAACCACTTTGACTTTATCTCGTTTTGTTGTAGTTGTTGTTGTATATATTTTATCGCAACAGCATTTACCTGCTGCCACAGCCCCCCACCTCCCTCCCTCCACCCGACCCTTTTTATACCCTGAACCCATTAAAAATGGGAAATCAGGGTATAATGTTTTTGTGTAAAAGTATGTAACAGGCAGAAGGAATCATCGCAGACCCCACAAAGTATATATATTCTTGATCAGCACGATGAGCTGAGTCGATATAGGCCTGTCCGTCTGTCCGTCCGTCCGTCCGTCCGTCCGTCCGTCCGTCCGTCCGTCCGTATGAACGCCGAGATCTCAGAAGATATAAAAGCTAGAGAGCTGAAATTTTGTGTGCATACTCGTGTATACCATACGCAGTACGAGTTTGCTTTATTTTTTCGATAACTCACCCGATAACTTTTTTATCGAGAATAATCGAAAAATTGATTTTGTTTTTTAAGCCTCATCGGAGATCTATTATACGTAGAGATTTCAGATTTACTGTGTATATATATATGTAGAATACAAACATTTTGTAATCAACAGATTTTGGATACCACGCCCCCTCCGCCTCCAATTTGTAAAAAACGTATTTCAAGTACTAGAGACTTGTGCTTTAGAATGTACACACATTTTGACCATATGATTACGCTCTGAAAATTTCATTAAGATTGCATGTCTACAAAAAAAGTTATTTATCAAATAAATTCTCATACTATTGCCCACACTGCAGCGCAGCCCAAGCGCAGTCGCTGCTTACTGCGCAGTTAGCAGAGCGCGGGCGCGTGAGGGTGGATGCATGTAAATGTATGTGTGCGTGCATAAAAGAAGTGCAGAATGATAAGAATATCAGCTTGGAGGGTTCAGGGTATCTCCTAGTCGAGCAGTCTCGACTAGAGTCTTCTTACTTGTTGTTGTTGTTGTTGTCATTATTATTTTATAAGCATTGCTCTCCGCTTGGCAGATTTATGTCGTCAGCCCGCCGTGCGACTCTGCGCGTGGACGCGCTCCATGCATGCCGCTGCTAAAAGCTCTTTAAATTCTATTAAATTCTGTTGGCTCACCCACCACCCCCCACCCCCCCAGCCACCACACGCCGCTACAATTTGCTTGAAGACATTTTCTTAAATGTTGCGCGCTGCTATGCCCATTGCTCCCATTGTTGCTGCTGCTGCTGCTGCTGCTGCTGCTGTTGGCTGGCAAAGTTTGTCACGTTGGCTCTTGGCTGGCGTTACGTGTTAGCCCCATGTCTCCGGAACATTCTCGAACGGTCTATGGCTCTAATGAGGCGACCCACTTGCCAGCAACTCTACAGCTCCAGCACCAGTTCCTGCTCCAGCACCAGCTCATGCTACAGCACCAGCTCCTGCTACAGCGCCAGCGAGCCAACATAAAGGAGGAAATTGCGTGCCGCACATTTAATTGATTGCCCAACAGCCGGACACTGCAGCAGCGGGCCAAGGCAACGACCCAGTGCCCAGCTGGCTGGTTGAAGGATTGCGTGCGGTGGCAGCGGCAGGAGGCAGAGAAGGCAGCGGAGGAGTCACCCAGTCAGCGTGCACGTTTAAATTGTCAACAATTGTTGTATTTATACAGATTAGGGGCTAAGACAAACAGCAGAGCTCGGGCCTTACACAACTCTAGGTGGATTAAGCCCTAAGTGAATATATGGCGTGGCTAATTTTATACTTTGTCGTTCTATCGTTTGAAATGGAAGACGAATAGAAGTGTATTTCTGCAAATTGGGTGTACGAAAGGAATATAAGATGGGTCAACGAAAGATCCTAATTTATTTATCCATTTCATTCATTAGTTCCGATTAGATCTGTGAGTCTATTATAAATGGAGACCCCGAATTATAGAAATGCCATGAAATATTATACCTTCAAATACTATCTTTATAGATATCAATATAAATAAGTTAAATCAATGAAGCTGGGAATACGAACTTTAGTAATCGAATGAGTAAGAATATTCTATTCTCAGTACTGCATTACTAGAAGATACCCTGAACACTATGAACTCACATATTCCGGGCTTTATTAAAAATCTCTCTCCCTCCTGACTTTACGGTATGTAGGCAATGTTGAAAGCCCAAATCAACTTATCGATATCTATCGATACTAAGAAAATGATTATGAGTTATCGAACAGAAAATAATGTTATTTTTATGGGCTTAATTCCAATCTTTACTTTGCTAAGCCTGCCAAGATGGGCCAAGATTGAGTGGCTCAGTGAACTAACTGATTTGGGACTGCATCGAGGCTATTCGCTTAGCCAAATTTTATTTGACTGCGGCTATGTTAGGCTCTTCATAAATTGCGGCCACATGGCAAATAAATTCAATTAAATTAGCAACAATCCTGAGTGGGAGCCGAATGCTGATGATGAGACTGAAATTGCTCCCAAGTGTGGAACTGGAGAAGCACCAGTAGGAGTAGCACCAGCAGGAGCAGGAACAGATAGCAGCTTTACTTACTTTCAGCAAATATTATTTTCAATTTAGCTTTGCTGCCATATCCATAGACATACATATATGTATGTACATATTTATTTATATAACTCTACGTCCGCCATCCTTTGTGTCTGTTCCATTCCCTTTGGTCATAACTTTTTATTCCCAGTTTTCTTTATGTTCTTTTCTTTTTTTTTTGGTTTTTGTGTTATTCAATAGAAAATTAGTTTGTTTGTCTGTCTGTCTCTGTGTATGTTTGTTTGTTTGTTTGCTCATTCTTCGGCACACACACACACACAGACACACACTCAGACACACTGAATACACAATAATATTGCCACTGGTTGGTTATACAACAGGTACTTTCGTATTCTCACTCATTCAACGTTATTGGCCATCGCATTACACATTACGCATTACGCATTACGCATTACGCACTACGCATTACGCATTCAGTTTCAATACCAAATCCACTTTCAATACCAATTCCGATCCCCCATTTGTCTGCATGTTGTTCCTGCTTCCGTTTTCCCCTCCCCATCGGCAAATGAAAATTACGCCTGAAGGTATGCTACGCGAATCGAACCAACTGTTGCAGCTCTGATTAGACTTTGCCAATGCGAGCCCTCGATTCGCTTTCAATACAATTATATCAGGAATATGATGCCATTCAATTATAGCTATTTATAGACTACTTTTTCTACATCCCTTTCGATGAAGAAACGGCTAGTTTGTGCAGTTGATGAATACCATTAGGGTATATCATGTGCATGATATTTATAAGTATATGTTATATTGAAATTTCACTAAAAAAAAAAAAAAAATTCTGCTTGATCATTTTTGATGTCTAAAAATATTTCAAAGTAAAATATCTATACTAAATATGTTATGAGAGTTATGAACGGATTCAGATATCACCAGCTCAAGATCTACTGGGCCATGCCTAGAATTAAAATCTAGCAAATATTCGCTTGTACTGAACTTTATCTGTAATTAATACTAAATGCGCTATTAAATTTCAGACAATAAATCGTAATATATGAACTGAATAAATTATAAATAATAAATTCATTTCCCAACTTTAAAATTTTGAGGAAATTTTAAAAATTGTTGCTTAAATATATATATAAAACTTAAACTCAATAGCTAACCAATAATATGCAATCCAGAATTTATTAAATACCTCCACGGATTTGTGCTAAATTAATGAACAGAATTATAAAAATTTAATTTCTGTCGAAAGTTTCTTCAATTCAGAAACTTGTGGCCTAAGCTTAAGTCGATTTCCTTGAAATATTAAAGCTTTACACTTGCCAACCCATTGAGAGTTCACTGTGGCTCTCTGGTTGTCTGTGCTCTGGGTTTTGTTCATGGCCAGCAGACGATACCCAAATGCCACTTAACACATTAAACTTGTATCAAACATAAGCCCTGTAAAGTCTGGGCTTACACTGCATATATATACATATGCATTTGTATGTATGTATGTGTGTGTGTGTGTGTATGTATATAATGTGAATGGGAATTCAATGTTAATGGCAGCTGAGATGAATTGTCGGCTTCACATTTTTTATGCGCGCATCTGGCATCTGGCGAATGACAAGCATATAAATGATCCTTATCGCGCCTTTACGGCCAAAAGCTGATGCTGCTGCTGCTGCTGCTCTAGCTCCAGCTGCTGTTGCTGCTGCTGGCAGTTGCCTATTGGCTATGACGCCAAGGTGACAATGCAGCCGGGCGTTCAAAGTGTGCGTTGCGCCTGCAGCCTGCAGTCTGCAGCTGACGCACCGAAAGGAATTGAGTGTCGGCCACACTAGCACCGAGACACCGACGGACACACCTCACGGCTTCGTTTTACATGGAGACATTGAAAACGAGTTAATGTAACGAAAATAGCAGACGAAGATGTTGTCAATGGCAGCTGCAGCAGAGGCTATAAAAGGGCAGACGTCTAAGGAGCAGCTGAGCAGCAGTGGCCCACATCTAGCTCTCACTCTCACTCTCACTCTCACTCTCGATCTTTATCTAGGTGCCAGCCTGTAGAGTGTCCTTAAGTGCACAGCAATTGTGTCAGCTTCAACTAGATTTGACAATCGATATTTATCGACTTTCTGTCCGCTCGACAAATAAATGTCCTGTTCTCACCGGCGCAGGTAACTCGAGCCCATTCACACTTCTTTGCAGCTGTCAACTGGCCGGCACATGCCAAAGGCCCGTAGCTATAAAAATAGTATACAGTTATAAAGGAAGGCAAAGAAGGAACTGGCGAAAAGTCGGTACATAGTGCCAATGGCAACGAGTGGCTATAATAAACAGCAATCTGTCAAACCTGTCAATGCAGCGATTATGCCAATTGTTTGTTCACAGCTCCAATACACACCTATTACACACACACACACACAAGCTTAACGCTCCATTTGCCAAGAGCGCAACAACAGCGAACGCAGAAGTTGTAGACAAACATTGGAGTAGATGCGTCCTACCTGGCGTATGCGTGTTTTCTCTTTTTGCACACTTGAGCGGCTACAAGAACAACGGCAAGCAGACACAGCTGGGGGCATGTGTGCTTATCACTTAAGCCGCCATTTGCAGCTAGGCGTGTGCATATTTCTCAAGCAGCAACGCCCTCACACCACCCCCCTCCCATCCACTCCTCAGGGGAGTGGCGGGCGACACGTTTATAGCTCATTATGCAACATAATTGTCGGCAACAGCAACGCTGATTGCCGCCAGAGTTTACCCTTTGGCCTGCTCACTCAGTCACTCACTGACACATTTACCCACTCCCGATGCGGCCGGCCTTCTGGCCTCCTGGCCTCCTGGCCGACTGGCTGAGGCGCTGGCAGGATCAGGACAGCACGGCTCAACGCAATCGGTGGCGACGTTGCGAAACTTTTAATTGGAAAACTTTTGCATACGCACAGATAAACTCGCTCAGTGCTTGACATCGCGATACACATACACACACACGCACACTCCAAAACATATGCAAATTGTATGTAAACCTATGAAACTACACACACACGCATGTGTGCACTCGCACACGCACACATGCTCTGTTAGACGCGCACTTAGCGCTAAAGCTTAGGCATTTCCATAAATGCTTTATGTTAATTTGCAGCTGAAGCTGGGAAAAAAAAATTACAACAAAATTTGTCAAGTGTTGCTGAATTACGCAGATCCAAAAGCAAAATAAATATTAATGATTCGACCTGAAAACACCCTGTACAAATTTGCTGATGCGGAACGATTAAAAACTTAATCAATGGCTTAATTTTAGGAAGTGACTTAGTCATAGAAAATCTATAGAAAAAATAGACATGTTCGGCCTGAATATACCCTGTAATCAACTGTTGTTCTTGTCATGCGCTTGCCGAGTAAATTCACTAAAAAATATTTTCTAATATTCTGGATCGATAGCATAATAGCATGTCGAACCGAAAACATCCTGCTGCTAATTAGAAGGCGTGCAGCTAGATTTAAATTCCTTTCTTGCCTCTGACCTAGCGAAACGTTCTACTTTACTATATTGTATAGCTAAATCTCTTGGAGATACTCGCCTTTCTTTACAATTTGCTATATCAAACAGAATAAATTAATTATTATTGATCTATTCTCTATATATATCATATTAAGAGCTAGATAATAGAATTTGAGTCCAGAACTGTTCAAAAGATTCCATGAAATACTCGATTTTTCAGCTGCTTACGTACAGCTCAAATTCTGCTTGAGCTGGGATGATCTAAATGCAACTTCCTCGAGAACGACTTGATGAAATTCCATTAGGCATTCCCTAGAACTCAACTTTACCTGTAATTGTAGCACCCCTCAAATCTGAATAGCTTAGAGAACTAAGCTCCATGCTCTCTATGCTAATTTTGCTTTAAAAAATGTATTTAATTAAAATCTGTTTAGATTAAGTTGGCCAAAAGTTAGCCGGAAACTAATCAACAAATATTTCAGCAGAAATACAAAAATTTGCAAATTTCAGCATTGCATACTTTGAGGGCGGCTTTCGCAGTTAGACGAGCGGCGAATACTTGAATACTTTTTGCGTGAGTAGGCTTCAATGGCAGTCGAGGGGTGGTGCGAGAGGTATTTGCGCTGCTCCTATTACGGCCGATGTTTGCCAGTTAATTGCAGCGGCCCCTTGCCGCCCACCGAGCTCTACATCAGCTCAATGGCAACGTCAAACTCATGAATTTCTCATGAGTAGATGCTGATGCACTAGAGGAAGAAGAGAGAGCTGGGGCAGCAGGCAGCAGGAGGAGCAGCAGGCAGCAGGAGTAGCTGCTCGCATAACAAATGCAAACTCGAGTCAACTTGAATATTATTTGACATCTTGCAACACGACAAAATGACAGCTATTGCTTAACACTCAAACTCAAGCCATATCCGGCCCTTGCCGCACCCTGTCACGCCCTCTGTCATCTCAGTCCATTCATGGCGTAAGCAATATTTCAGCTCCTTGACATTTGCTTTATCGAGCTTCAGCTTCACAATTGCCTTTTCAATTTTAATCATTGCATTTCGAATATGTAGAAAACTCAATTTCAATGCTGAAGCGAAGAATTGGTGTGTTACGTTTAACAGGTGGTCTAGGTCAACTATCTTATTAAACAAGTATTATTGTTTATAAGGATTGAAAGCTGTAACCGACTAGAAGTTACCCTGTACTCTACTAGGAGATGCTGTACTCTGCGTAGATTCAATCTGATGCTTTGTTATGGTATCTTAAGAAATTTTATAAGTGTAATAAATGCTAGGACCGACCAAGAGATACCCTGTGCCCCACTAGCAGATACTTTGTACTCTGCGAAGAGCTGATATCGATATAAGGAGTCAATCTGAGGCTTTGTTATGATATCTTGACAACAAATTTGATAATATGATAATAAATGCTGGGACCGACTAGGAGATATCCTGTAGCCTGCCAAGAGCTGATATTGATATAAGGAGTCAATCTAAGGTTTTGTTATGGCATCTTCACAGCACATTTGATACTTGTAATAAATACTAGGATCGACTAGGAGATACCCTGTACCCTGCGACGAGCTAATATTTATATAAGGATTCGATCTATGCCATCGATATGATATCTTATCAACACATTTGGTAAATGTAATGAACCAAACCTCTTACTAAATACAGGAACCGACTAAGAGATACCCTGCAACCTGTGAGGGGCTGATATTGATATAAGAATTTAATATATACCATTGTTAAGGTATCCTAATAACACATTTGATACTTGTTACATTCTGGCACCGACTAGGTGATACCCTGTAATCGTCATCGTAGTCAAGAGTATATATATTTCTAATGGGTTCCTCCTCCTTCTGCCTATCATATGCACACTCACACAGCCATTGTGTCCTGAGTGAACCATCTTAAATAGGTGTCCTGTGTTTTAATACGCTTAGATAACATTTGTAAGCTGAATTCATTGTTGTTATTCAATTAGTCAAGCGCAGCCATCAGAAGGTGTTGAGATGACACTAACAACTAGACAACATCATCAAAGTGTTTAGGGGAACAAAGGCATTCAGGCGCTGCGCTGACAAATCTCTGCTGCTGTCTGTTAGTTCATTCGTGCTATGCCAACTATTGTGGTCATTCTATGCGATTGTTGCGGCTTCTTCGGGCTGGGCTGCTGCCAGGGCTCTGGCAGTAGAAAAGAACTTCAATTATCCGTATGCCATGTAGTGTATGGATTTATGTTATTCTGTTTGCTCCCGCTGCATGTGGGTCCAGCGGTTGCGGTGGGTGCCGGTTGGGTACTGGTTGTAGCTGTGATGCATCTGTACCACTGGCATTTCAAAAGCGACAGCACCATTGGGCCCGGCTTGACCGCAAGGACATGCCAAAAAACCCAATTCAACAAAAACCCACTGACCAACCACCCACCCCCCCTCTGAGCCCCTTCTTTATGCAGTCAATTGCTGTGCTCCGTGGAGACACTCTGTTGCTGCTGCTTTTTGTTGCGTGGCATAGTTTATGATTACAATATTTTTCATAGCATACTTGCAGGCGACACGTAAACACCAACTGCCAAACGGCATTCCCATGCTCAACACTATTCAGATGCTGTTGTTGTTGTTGCTGTTATTGCTGTTGCTGTTATTGTTGCTGTCGTTCGTTTGTTTGGCTGTTGCCCTTTTGTTTGCTTGTCGCAACTTTAGTGCTGTGCCAGTTAACAGGCATTGACTGTGGCAGTGGCAGCTATTCCAGCCAGTGCTACGACAACGACCTAACACAATCGGCGGCCGGCTGCCACTAGAGAGTATACCCCATCCAGTCGTTTATTGGGTATTATATAATTTTCGTGGACGAGGCGTTGCTTGGGCTGGGTGTGAGAGATAGTTCCACATAGATTATAAATGTACATAGACGAGGTCTGCTCATAGAGTATCACGAGCGTTGAGTTTACGCCGATTACGTTTATTTGAACTTCGATTTTCGATTTATTCATGGTCAGTTGACTATCGATTGATGTTTGATTTGCACGCGTTTTGGCACGCCTTTCAAATTTAGACATGTCCAGAAGGGAGAGGAAGAGGCTACGATACAGGAGATAAAGATGGGGAGCTGAACGTATATAATGGGAATTACTTTAAGTACGATGTACAGTAAAGTCCCAATAATTCGAAATGGCAAGGGAATAAGTTGTTTTCTTCGATTTACACAGAATTTCAAATTTACTGTAGCAAATTTTATCGCGATTTTTTATTTAATGGGGTAAAAACTATCGAGACTCGACTGTATAAATGTCATGCCTTGTCTTGTTATCATTAAAGTAATACGCTTTCTTGTTCTTCTTCTTTGTCTCCGAAATCCTGCTGTAGCGTCGCTCTTTCATGACTTTTTTCTGAGGGATTTCTGGATTTCCAATATCCTTTTTGGATTCATATTCTTGATATGAATCATACATGCATTATGTTATATCCTTTTTAGACATATATCTATAAGAAATGTTCGAAAGACATCTCTCAGTTTGGCTTCCTCAAAAAGCCATCAATTAGTATAAGCCATTTATCTTCTGGAGCATTTCCGACTTTGGCAAGCGTTAGATTTGTCAATGCTTTATTCTTATTTTTATTTCTATTCCTTATTCGAGAATTTCAGCTTGCTCGTTCTTTTTGTTTTCATCTAGTTTATTGCAATCGAGACGCGTCGAGTTGCCAACTTGTTCACCTTCCATGAGAGAGAGAGAGAGTGAGAGAGGGAGAGAGAGAGAGAGGTGCATAACGTGGGTAGTTAGTGGCGTATCGCTAATGATTGAAATGGCTGCTTTACCAGCTTTTAAGCACCTGCCGCCTGTCGCCATCATTAAAAACACATCAATCATTGAAATCAATGCACAGGAAACAGAAACAATCAAACGAATTGACGAGCCGGCGGCGCAGCGACGCCCAAGTGGCTAAGGCGTTAGTCAGCGGGCTAAATTAGTGGCCTAATTACCGCTAATCATGAGCAACAGCAATAACCAGAAGCAGAAGAAGAAGAGCAACATAAACATCACTGCCTTCATCATAATAATCATTCGCTCACATAATCGTTCGCTTTATCCTAATGCGTCAAATCGAGCGTTAGGCACGGAAGATTTAATAAGCTTTCAGGCATTCGATATATGAAAATTGATGAGCGTTTGATCATAACTGATGCAAAGTGTTTAACAACTCTATTAAGATTTCATTAATGATATATTAACAATTGCTATACCTTCAAGTTCTCAGTCCTCACTATCTTTCCCAGTATAGATACTCTTTCATATTTATACTACGCTGGAGTTATCTGTTCTCAATCGTAGTATCTATACTATACTATAGAACTTACTAGAGGATTCCAATTAGTAAGACAATGTATTTTATATGAAATTACAAATTTGTCTATTCATTTACCTACATATGTGAGTCAATTAAGAAATGGAGATAAGTACATAAAATGGACTAATCCACGTTTACTCAAAAACAAATGTCAATTAGCAGATTTTATATACATCATGAATAGAATTTTCTGATTAATATATATACGATTTATATAAATATGTGAATGTGTATGCTTTAAGCATCTGGCAGGACAAGAACCACTATTCAATTGGACAACCAATTAGATATATATATATATATATAGTATATACATGATTTTCGAACCAAACAATAGCTCATGTCAATGCCCCCACATACTGTGCAGCTTTCAGTAAAGACAAGTAAGTATGATCTGGCGAGTGCACGACTAGCATATACCCTAAGAACTGTAACCTTTATACCATTTACATATAATGTTCTTCAAACAATACTTTAAAATTTTGTATATTTCAGTTGATATACTGAAATAAATTTATGTATGTAATGTATATATGTATAATGTATATAAAAAAGTATTTGAAATTTCAGCAAACTTGCTTTAGATCAAGCAAGATCACTGACAGATAGATGAGTACAAATTCCGCTCCATATAATACTATCGTCCACATCGTTCTCTGCCTGCTATCGACAAGCATTTCATACCCGTTCCGCACATTTTCAATGAAATTGAAAATCATTGTCGATTCTATTGTGCTCTGGTTTTTTGGCATTTTATGTGGACTCCAGAGATTGAAGTGGAAAATCAGTTAACTCAATATGGTTATCCCTTTGGCTCGCTTATCAACTATTTGACGTTCCATTGCCAATTTTACAATTTATCTACACATTTTATTCGCTTCTCCCATTCCATTTCAATGTTCGACTCGTGTGTGTGTACATCTGTTTCCATATGTACAAATAGCTGAATAGCTGAGTGCCTGAATTGCTGAGCTCGAGGAGCCAGCCAGCCAGCCAGCAGCAGCTACTGTTACAATTGAGCTCTTGCTCTTGCTCTGGCTCTGGCTCCGGCTCTTGTGTAAGCAATGCCTGATTAAAGCTTTCGTTTTCATTTTCGCTTTGCGGAAAAGTGCTTTTACTTTAGAGGGTTTTCCAATGCCAGCTATGAGTTATATAGGTTTAACTATGATATTTGTTTATACACGCTCATGAAGTGGCAGAGTATATTGGATTTCTCTGCATTCTACGCTCTGATGTGCTTTACATGAAATGAAACCCTGGTTGGTATATTTGTCTTTTAAAGTGTTGATATTTTTTTACGATGAATCTACACCTATTGAGAGCATGATAAAATACACATTCTTTTGAGCTAGAAATATTACTACAAGTTTGCTTTTAGGCTTCTCTATTAATTAAAAAAATAATAATAATTTATATGTGCATAGCTATATATAAGGAAACTTTGTTAAAAGTGTTCCAAAAGTAAACGAGTGTCAAGCAGTTCTGCAGCAGTCTTAATTGCTTTTCTTTAGCGTCACACAATATTTACTAAGCATTTAACCTAGATTTAGCCTAGACCTGAGCTGTTCTGGCACAAGCTAAATGAGGTTAAAATTGGCTCAAGTGGCTCACGGGGTAATTTAGGCCCTGCAAACTGTAGTTTCTGGAAACAAATGGAAAAACATATAAATCCTAAAAATATTTCTAGCTTTTCTGAACAACTTTACAGATTATTTCATGAGATATGTATGTATATCAGATATCATATGAAGGGAAACTTAAATAAAGGTAAATATATTTCAAAATGAAGTTCTTCCATTGTTATTTCAATTTGCTTGCCTGACTTTTCGACTCGGACTGTTCGCTTTGTGGGAGCTTAACTCTGGCCTATGCCTTTTTTCACTGAAAATGATTCTCATATATATTGTATAATGTGCTCTAAACAGCCATAGCAGCCGCTTGACAAATTCCAGTTCCAGTTGTTGTGCCTCTTGTTGTATCTTAGAATATGAGAGTAGCATCATATACATACATAAATATGTGATGAAGCTGCTGGAGTCCATCGTGCTGTGTAATGCTTTGGCAAACCGTAATTGAAAGCATTGTGATTGTTCCAAAGAACGCTCACCACTCTTTGGAGGTGGAACTGGAGCTGGAGCTGGAGCTGAAGCTGAAGCTGAAGCTGGTGCTGGAGCCTGCTGACTGCTCCGTTGGTGCATGAATATGTAAATTTGTTTAACAAGGGAATGCCAACAATGTGTGCATAACTGACCCGTTGAGGCGCCGCGGCCAGCCATAGGCGAGCATGGCGAGCTCGGAGGCACCGCAAATATCCTGTGGATAGCCGCTGGTCGAGTGGGTCACCCTGGCTGGAGCATGAGCATGGACATGGTTTGACCCACTTAAAACTAGCGCTCGCAATGGTCGATGGGTGGGTGATTGTTGGGTGGTGGTTAGTGGATGTCGCGCAAAGTTCGCGTTTTGCTGCATAAATCATGCGCCAAAAACGCAAAGTCCTGCCCCACAGGATGCGGGGATATGCGATGTGGGCCACACGGCGAGCTAAATGAATTTGTAAACAGGTGCAAATTAGGTCAATATTTGTAGCACGAGTGTGCCAACAGCTGTTCGCTGCCAAAGCAAAAAAAGGTGACTGTGGTCCCTGTCCGTCCTCCAGCTTACATTCCTTTTTCCCTCCTCTCTCTTTCTCTCTCTCTCACTCTGTGCATGAGTGTGTTTCCCCATACATAAACATGAGATATGAGACGACGACCACGGCGACGACGTCACTGACCCAAAATTCAAATGTTTATGCGGGACCAGAGTAAGACACATTCAACATATTGTTCTTGTTCCCCTTGCTGTTCTTCTTGTTGTTGTTTCTGGTATTTATCTGAAAACATTCTGCTCAAACTAAACTAGCTTTCAATATGTGTTTCCGCACACACATATTTACGGCGGCGTTTTTATACCCTGAACCCATTGAAAATGGGAAATCAGGGTATAATGTTTTTGTGTAAAAGTATGTAACAGGCAGAAGGAATCATCGCAGACCCCACAAAGTATATATATTCTTGATCAGCACGATGAGCTGAGTCGATATAGCCCTGTCCGTCTGTCCGTCCGTCCGTCCGTCCGTCCGTCCGTCCGTCCGTCCGTCTGTCCGTCCGTCCGTCCGTCCGTCCGTCTGTCCGTATGAACGCCGAGATCTCAGAAGATATAAGAGCTAGAGAGCTGAAATTTTTTTCGTATACTCGTGTATACCATACGCAGTACGAGTTTGCTTTATTTTTTCGATAACTCATCCGATAACTTTTTTATCGAGAATAATCGAAAAATTGATTTTGTTTTTTGAGCCTCATCGGAGTACTTTTAGAAGTGGAGACTTCAGATTTGCAGTGTACATATATATGATGAATACAAACATTTTGTAATCAACAGATTTTGGATACCACGCCCCCTTCGCCCTCAATTTGTAAAAAACGTGTTTCAAGTACTAGAGACTTGTGCTTTGGAATGTACACACATTTTGACCATATAATTACGCCCTGAAAGTTTCATTAAGATCGTTTGTTTATAAAAGAAGTTATTCACCATGTAAATTCTCATACTATCGCCCACACTGCAGCGCAGCCCAAGCGCAGTCGCTGCTTACTGCGCAGTTAGCAGATCGCGAGCGCGTGAGGGTGGATGCATATGTATGAATGTGTGCGTGCATAAAAGAAGTGCAGAATGATCAGAATATCAGCTTGGAGGGTTCAGGGTATCTCCTAGTCGAGCAGTCTCGACTAGAGTCTTCTTACTTGTTTTTTCTAGAATATCTCGGAGTTGGCTAAAGTTTCAGCCAATTTTCTACCCTAAAGTAATTTTAAATGAAAGAGGATCGTTGATTAACGATGTGAGCTTGGAACTCTCAGTTTAGTTAAGTCTTTCCAAGAGTTTAATGCAACTCTTAAATAGTTCTCTATTTTCATAGGAACAGAGATTAATAATTTCTATATACACATATTTTATTTTATTTTTTTTATTTTACTTGCATTTTATATAACTTTTGAATGAAAACGTTTTAAAGAATTTTATATTTGCATAGAAAAAAGATGATAAATAGCTGAATAAATAGAAGCAAAATAGGTTCAAAACCTAATATTTTCAGGAAATCTATATATAAACAAGTCTAAAGACTAATGAATTTGCTTATTATATTAAAAAAGAAACGAAAATATTTGATTGTTAAATTAATGTAGTTTTAATATTTACAGCAAATACTCTAGCATATTCTAAGATCGATAGAGTTGAGCAACATCTATGATTTGTATCATATTTCATTACACTTCTCTCTCTCTCTCTCTCTCTTTCTCTCTTGCTAAACTCTTTAGTACTACAATGTTCGCACATGTGTATATATATTATTTTTTATGTTTGTTTAAAAGTGTGAAACGTAAATTTGGTGTGAATGAGTCGTACGTCTTTTTTGGGGGGCGCCAAAGATTTAGTTTGCAACTAAGAGTGAAATTTATTGCCAAACTTACCTCAGACATTTTGAGCTGTTTTGTGGGCAAGTTTGTTCGCTTGATTGTTGTTCTTGTCGTTGTTGTTGTTGATGATGCTGTTTCAATTAATTGTTGTTGCTGATGTTGTTGCGGCGGCTGCTGTTGTAATATAGATCGTTCAATTAGTCAGCCGCAAGCGGTGGCAGCTGCTGGTGCTGCTGTTGCAACATGCTACGATGGCATCCAGGCGACACATGGCGTATGAGTAATATGCAGGATATTTGATGCGAATTCGTTGCTGTTGCCGTTGCGCTGGCTGCATGGAAGCGGCATGCAACAAGTGGCACGGCATGCTCCCAGCTGCTGTCTGCCTCATCGCCGCCACATGGCTGCAAAATATACAAAAACACACACACACATACACACACACATACATACAAACATTAGCAAAAAGTTCACATCGAGAGATTAGTGAGAATGCACATGGCCTGCGTCGAGGCATTAATCAAACAATCAGACAGCCAAAGCTCGCTGGTTGGGGGAGGGGAAGGCGCAGCATGGGCGGCGTGGGGGCGTGACGGGCGACAGGTAGCAGCGCTAGCAGGTAGCCGTTAGCCACGCCAAGCTGTCGACCTTACGGCCCCCGTCGAGTTCAAGAATCTTTTGGGTGATAAATTTCGCACGACGTCAACGCTGGCGTCAGCGTCAGCGTCGACAGCTGGTCTGCTCGGTGCTCGTTGCGTTCCACGCCACGCCGCCTCCCGCTCGCCCACAGCTATTGTTGTTTCTATTGCTCTGACAACGGCCCACGGCTACAGCATTCCCCAACTCAATCGTATCGGTATACTATCGGAAAATATACATATGTACATATATCGGCTATAGGCTGGAAGATCTGTGTTACGAGAGATTAAAGTACTTTAGATATGGGTAATACGAGAACATATAACATACGATATACTTATGACTAATAGCAGACGAGTTTTATGTTCAAATCAATCATGTCGAAACTTTGATTTGATTTTAAAATAGAATTACTTTCGGACGTTAATACACCCCACGCAGACCCACTCACTCAGCGAATATGTCATAAAAATCTGACTATAAAGATTTTGAATAGCTCCAAAATCTAAAAATAGATTTGCCTGCATAATTTGATAGAAGTAAGAAGAAGAAGTATTGCAGTCGGGCGCTGCTGACTGCACAATACTTATTCTTAGTGAAGAAAGAGTTGGCACTTGGTTGTATGGATATTCAGAAAGGAGTTTATAGTAGCCTAACTAACCCATTTTCAATCTCCAGCTCCAGGGCTCCAATTTGCCACGCCCCAAAAATATTTTGTCAATTCAATAGATAAGAAGTATAAAGTAAAACAAACAGAATGAATAACAGAGTCTTGAAGTATCGAATATAGTAGTAAAAGATTTTCTACCCACGAATATATATTCAAAAATTCAAATCTTATTGCAACACGCTAACATAATCAACTTCACTTCGTGAATGAGCATAATATGCTCAATGGCCACATAAAGATAATTTGTATAACGGATCCGAGTAGCTCTACTATCGCGTACTTCGGGAATTGCGCTCAATTTGTAAAATTTCAGTTTAAATTACAATATCATGTTCTCTATTTTTCTTGTTCTCTCATTTTTGCAAACCGTAAATTCCGCTGAGAAACTATACAGTAAACAATGCATGCCATAAATAGGGGAGCGGCTGACCGTGAGTGTGTGTGTGTGTGTGCAGGGAATGTGGCAAGGGACGGCCTGCGGTGCGGGCAGAGCATATCAGTGTAACATAATCAGCATAATAAGCATAGCAATGATAATCAGGGTCTATAATGTACATTAATAACATCATTGCCGCTGCGCTTCCGCCCAAAGTGAGACGCACAGCCACAGACCACAGGCACGCACACACGCGCACCAGCTGTCAGAGGGGGAGAGAGATGGAGAGAGAGTGAAGCTGAGTGAGAGGTGGAGTGGAGAAGGTGGAGTCAAATTGAGGAATAGTTCTGCTTGACAGCGAGCAGAGAGTTTGTGGTTGGGCCAGCATCCAATATATTGACATACGAAACATATACAAATCGAGATGATTATCAGCTCTGAAGATGATGATAATCACAATGATTATGATAATAAGTAACAGTTACAGCGCATTTGCCACCATTCTTGACGCTTGACAGCAGCAGGCGAAACAGCAGAAGAAGTTCCACTAGCAGCAGCAGCTCGAGAAGCAGCAGCAGCAGAAGCAGAGGGAGCAGCAGAAGAAGTCCCACTAGCAGCAGCAGCAGCAGCGAAAGAAGTAGCAGGGGAAGCAGCAGCAGCAGCAGCAGGAGAAGCCGCGGGAGAAGCAGCAGCAGTAGCAGGAGAAGCAGCGGGAGAAGCAGCAGCAGTAGCAGGATAAGCAGCGGGAGCAACTGCAGCAGCAGCAGCAGAAGCAGAGGGAGCAGCAGAAGAAGTTCCACTAGCAGCAGCAGCGAAAGAAGCAGCAGGGGAAGCAACAGCAGCAGCATCAGGAAAAGCAGCGGGAGAAGCAGCAGCAACAGCAGCAGCAGCAGGGAAGCAACTTCCCTTGCAGCAGGAGAAGCAGCAGCAGCAGCCACAGTAGGGATATCAGCTTATTATAATTATATCGTCACTGCCGTCATGGTGTTTAGCCCAAGCATTATGCAGCTGCCAGAGCTGAAGTGATGTGCACAAACATGTCAAGCAATCTGTTAGCTCGTATATCTGATATGATGTGCGCTGAACTGCATTCAATTGCTGGCAGAGTTTAATTGAATGGCGAAATTTGACTGTCAGTCAGCATATCTGATTTGATGGACCATCCCTAGTAGGGGACTTTAAATTTACGATAATCGTTTTACATTCGACATAGACAGAGCGAAAGTTCTGCAGATATTGTAAACATGCTGTCAGAGTTTCAATCAGGCATACGCATTCGCAGATATGGGTTCTTAAACTTAACATAAGAGATTGCCAATGGACGATATTTAGAGTTCCAGAGAAAATTAAACATTGAAACATTGCAGTAATTGATAAGAGATCCGCTAAATATATATATTTTATATGCTACCAGAATTGAACAGTAAGAAAACAGCCTGGCTATACTAAACGGGACTCCAATTTACGATACTCGCTCTTCTTTTCATACTTAAGAAAAATAAACTAAAAAATTCTTACCAAAAAAACTAGTGTAAGCCCACTTGGCTGTATACCTAATCTGGCGAACTCTACTTAATAAGAGACTCTAAAATTACGATATTCAAATGACAAATCCAGCTATAAGATATGCTCTATAAAGATATCAGTAAAGTCATCAAATAGTTCACATTAATGCGCCAGACCTTATCTAATAAGAAACTCAAAATTTACGATATTCGATTTATTTCCATGTTGAGCCAGAGATGGCCAAATATCGATAGATAAGAACAGATCTGAAGAGATGTCTTTGAACTTAAGTAAAGCAACAAACCAAACGAGTAAAAATCCAAAAGCCTATATGTATAACAGACCTTATATTTACGATATTCAAACATTGCTTGTAGAGCTTTACATTAGGCATATGCTATAAATATCTCTCAAATATGCCCGTAAAACTATATAAGCTTACTCAAAAAGAGATTTCCAATTTACGACATTCATTTGCTTGCCATAATTCTCTGAGTTATGCAGCATTTGTTAAAATTTTAGATACGGAATGCCCTAAAAAAGATCTCTCACATATGCCGGCAAAACTAAACTTGTCCGACCGTGCCTAATGAGACCCTTTGCATTTACGATATTCATATTTTCGGTCCCTCCAATACACAAATGCAAAGCACAGCAAATAGTGGAAACGCAGTCAATGCTAAGGGACGTGTTGAAACAATTATAAACAAATTGTTTATTATTATTTGCATTCAATTTCCCAGATTCAAGCTCATTTTGTTTGTCGTTTGAGGCCTCTCCGAGTGTTCAGATTGTTTTGAAATGCGATCTTAAAGTCTTTGACATACACAGACAAACACACATATGTGTCAATGGTGCTGGGTCAGCGATGTTTTTGACCAGCTAACTGTTTAGCATTCCAGAGCCGGCTTAGGCTCTTTCATCTCGCCGGTAGCTGGGGGGACGGTGCCAGCTCGTGCTCTGGTAATGAGCGTTTTTGTGCTAATCGACTTAATCAAGTTGACGGCTCGACTCGGTTCGGTTCGGTTCTGTTTTGTATTGCTTTGTTTAGTTTTGTTTTGTGGATGTTCCACTGTGAGTTGGCATTGGGCATTGGGATGAAAACTTGCTTCAACCTGTCCGCTGGCGCACAAACTTTCGCTGTCGTTGACGTTGGCGTTGCTGGCGTAAATGAAATGAATGTTTGGCCACTTTGTGGGCCAGCGCAGTGCAATCGAATGTGAATGCATTATGCATGGGCACATGTGGCGAATGCGTGATATTCGCAATGTATGTACGCTATGTCAATAGCAATAGCGATTATTCGGAATTATAGTGGGCAAACAGAGTTTAACAGCTCGAGCTCGCAATCAGCATATGTATATGTATATTTGAGCAGTGCTACGATTGTTCCCAGGAATTCCCACTTTTCGGTTTTCAGCTGTGCAATGATTTCGAATCGAAGCGCTCTGGCCACAGCTCTGCATGCGGCTTGAAATTTGAATGTCGCCACATGCCAAGGAATTTGTGTTGATGTCACTTAACGCTAAAAACGACGAAATCTGACCGAACAACAGCCCAACAACAACGGAGCTCCCAGAGAGGGAGAAACGAGCAGCAACAAGTCCGAGCACAAATGCCGAACGAAATTCACATTCCCAACACAATTTTTAACTGCAGTTTTTTATGTTGCATATTTCTTTTTTTCCTCTTCGACATTCAGCTGCATGCAATTCTAGATCTAGTTGACCATAAAATCAACTTCCCCAGCTGTCGAATAGCGAATAATCAATAAATATGCTAATCTGGAGAGAATAAAATATTATGCAGTATGCATAAATCGAAGCGTAACTAAAGCGAAACCACGACCAGCAGTATGGCGACTATGTAATACCCTCACTTTTTCAGTAGATGAGATAGAGATACAGATATAGATATAGATATAGATATAGATATAGATATAGATATAGATATAGATATAGATATAGATATAGATATAGATATAGATATAGATATAGATATAGATATAGATTGCTATATAGTATGCTCAGCTTCGTATCGCTCTATCTCGCTATTAGCTCTCGCTTCGCTCTAGATATAGATATAGATATAGATATAGATATAGATATAGATATAGATATAGATATAGATAAAGATATAGATATAGATATAGATATAGATATAGATATAGATATAGATATAGATATAGATATAGATATAGATATAGATATAGATATAGATATAGATATAGATATAGATATAGATATAGATATAGATATAGATATAGATATAGATATAGATATAGATATAGATATAGATATAGATATAGATACATGTATACCAATATATATATATATAGATGCAGATTTTAATTTTCGTCAAAACGAATCTTGTATATATAGAGATATTCTTAAGGTCAGGTCTACAGACGGATCAATCTATATAAGTTCATCTTCAGCTACTGCCGATCGAATATGGATATATTAATATTATAATAATATTAATGTATATCTCTGATGAGATTCCATAAGATATTTCTAGCTGGCATAGAGAGTTATTTAAATGATCACAGCATAAATATACCATTAATTATTTAATATTTGCTTTCGGCTTGATTTCACTGTGTTTAGCTGGGCTTCCAATCAGTATACTCGACTCGGGCAATCGTTTATCAACTAACAATCAATCAATATTCATTAAAGTGCGCTTAGATTTATCTTTGTTGACACAATGTTCCGCTCGCTGTGATTTCTTATGGGATGCTCTGCGATTGCCAATATTGTTAGTAAGATATGAATATATCATATATCAGATATGCATACAAGAGTATTCGCTCCCCAAGCGAACGGCAATCGCTCAACTCACGAATGCACTCAGTTAGGCGACGCACTTTAAGCTCAAGGCCGAATTGGGGTATTCTTGAGTCAAGAAAAATATAAATAGCTCTCGCTAGTGTTCATTTTGATTAGTGGATTATTGCCAGTTGCGATTCTCAGAGACTCTCATAGGATTTCTCATTCAGGTGAGTCGCAAATGGCAGAGAGGCAACGGAATCTGCTGTAGGTGTTCGCTGCCAACGCTGGCAAATTCCAATCGCAGCGACTGGCAACGGCATTGCATTGCATAGCATTAACAGCGAGCACTTCCTTCCTGTCGATGTCCGCTTCGCCCCGCCCCTCCCCTCCCCCTCTTTTTTGCATTATCACTGCAGACACAGACGAAGCGCCGTCTGTCTCCGAGTCTCAGCGTATAGCATGTGCTATATATGTATTACAGATATACATACATACATATATAGCAACACAGCTGAGGTCATAAAAATAGTGATACGATGAAGCAGTGAATATTGAAAAATAATTTAGTGACTTAATAGCAACACCTAAATTAATAAGAATATATGTATGTACGTTCATCTGATATTCATTGCAAACTCTTTTCAATATATTCATTTTGGCTATTTTTTTGACCACAGCTGTATATGCTGTAGATGAATTTTTCATTAACCATTTTTGTTGTTCAATCTCGCCTCTGACGTCACAAACCTGCAATATTATCATTATTATTTATTGCAACTTGTTCGAGCCCAGTCTGAGGTTGAAGAGAATTACAACAAATATTTTACTTCCTGTATAAAATATGCATTGTTGTTGTTGTTGTTGTAACTGGTGCGGCTGCTGCAAGGCAGCTGCGCTCTCAAGATCTCCGACTTTAAAAGCAGCATCTCGAATTACACGGAGCACTTGAAGAGCTTCGTCTGCAGCGCATGCTGCTCAAACTTCTCCTGCTGTTGCACTAGCAAATGTCAAGCGTAGCTGCTGCTGCTGCTGCTGTCGACGTCGCCGTCGCCGTCGACGTCATTGTCTGCGCTGTGTCTACGCCGCAATTAATTTGTATCAGTTGCGCGCTTGTCACGCCTACAGAGCGCACTCAATACTCAACGCTCTTTGACTGTGACACACTGTATAAATACCCTGGACGCACTGAAAGCGGCTATGATGGGCTATGCAGGCTCTCTGCCAACAACGCACAAAAGCTGAGATCCTTTATAGCTCTCTATCTATAGCTAGACCAATTCTGGTTATAGTTTGGTATTTGTCAGAGATACTAAGAACTGCATTTGCGATAAGATATACGATAGAAGATAAGTTCAGTTCAGCTCAAGCTCTATGTACACAGTGCCTGCTAGTCGTTCACTCCCGCTCCAAGGCTGACTCACTTGTTTTTCCTATTTCACTTGAACGCTCTTGTCACACTTTTCAAACTGCAACGGCAACTGCAGCCACAGTCGCTGCAGCAACAGCCGTAGTACTCGAGCCCATATTGTTTGCACAATATTTATGGGGATTATGTCATTTGACAGAATGCATTTGCTGGCGACGTCTATCGCCGACCCGGTGGAATGCCAATGAACATCGGGAATGGCAGCCACAGAGGAGTCCCCATTGAATATACACTGTGTATGCCTAAGACTAACATAATTCCCATTGGCTTACCAAACAATCTCAGGCAGGTGTGAGGCGTGAGGCGTGACCTTGACCCAAATTCTGTCTTTCAGAAGCATTGCATTGGCAAAGGAACAGTTCAGCTAATTGAATATATACATGTGAATATATTTTGAGTCTTGCAAATGATATTTAAATGTTAATAAAGCTTACTTTTTAGTTTATAGATACATATATGTATGTATGCATATTAACTATATTTTAATCAGAATGTTATCGAAAAGAAAGCTGAGGATGCTGCAATTTCGAATAGAACTTTCAATTATCTGTGCCTGTATGAGTATGTATATGCATGTATGCATGTATGCATGTATGCATGCATGCATGTATGTAGAATGACTGAAATATCAGTTCTAGCTCTCTATATCAGTGCCAGGTATTTCCTAGTCGCATATTCCCGTTTAAAGTAATCTTATTTCTTTTAATTTTGACTGCATTCTCATATTTTAGCTATATGATTTTCTATGGCTCCAAGTCTGAACCATAATTCATATTTAAACATCCACATTTCTATCACATATTGCAACATATACAACTTAAAATGCATTCTTCTTCCCATATTCGATTAAGGATTTAGAGATTCGATTTTCAAATTTACATTTCCAATTTCCTAAGCTTGCCAAAATATACATATATACTTACATATATACATATGTATGTATGTATATGCATGTGCCTAGCCCATGGCCAGCATCTCTTTAGTTAATTGCTTTCGATTGCTGCTGCTCTTGCTGGACAATTTGAAAATGTCCATTGCGGTTTGTAGGATGATTATGCATAAATTTGTTATTAATATTTAATGTGCGGCATAAGTCGGTGTCATTTTTGTGGCACAATGACAGAAACAGAAGCTGAAACAGAAACTGAAACAGTAACAAAAACCCCAAATGCATATAAAATAATATCTGTATCTACATACATATGTATGCCGCTGTGTGCCTCTGTGTGTGTGTGCGTGTGTGTGTCCACATTGAATTGTCGACTTTGCCAGTGAACTGATTTTATTAGTATTATCGCATTGCAAACAGTCAACGCTAGCAGCAGCTACAGCAACAACAACAATACAATAATAATTTATAAATATTTCAAATAAATTTCTGTTGACGACGACGCAAGCGCAGCATGAATTTCTTTCATTGTCTTTCACTTGACAATTGACTGAGCATATCTAAGCATGTATGTGTGCATGTATGTGTGTGTGTGTGTGTGTGTGTGTGTGTGTGTGTGTGTGTGTGTGTGTGTGTGTGTGTGTGTGTGTGTGTGTACTTTTGCATACACATGGGCTAATCATGAGCTAAGCTAGGCAAAGCCAAGTAAACAAACTAAGAACAAAAGTCAACTGAGCTGTTGTTGTTGTTGCTGCTGCTGCTGCTGCCACAGACAAATAAGACGACAGCAATTGCTTTAATATAAGCGTTAATTAGACGCTGCTACGACCAAGCACATCAATAGCAACGACTACAACAACTTCACCTTCAGCTCGTAATTATGCCTAATGCTCGGGCTTTAGCTGGAGAGTGGCTATGAAATTAGCTAAAACAATGAAAAGTGCATGAAAAGAGCCTCGACCACAAACTGATCCATGCTAAACAATAGCACAGACCACAACAATAGACAAATGCAGCTGCGTATCTAATGGAACTAACTAAATTATGTATGGATTTATAGAAACTGCATATGGCCCAAAGCAAACATTCTGAATACCCTATACAAATACATTCGCACGAAAAAAAAAAAAACAAATAAACAAATAGAGTGGGAGTACTTGGGTTCGACTTGAATATACCCTGAGTCAAGGGCAGGACTGATATTTCAATCATTCGATGTTTCATTTATGCAATACAAATTTACACACATACACTCACACACACACACACACACACTTACCTATAGACAGTGTAACAACTTATGTTCTAGTTGAAGCTTCTTAATCAAATCAAATTAGCACATGACAATGGCAATTCTCTGCTGTTTGAGCATTTGCTGGAAGGGTATACGAATAGTATATTCCAAACCTGGGGATTAATCATGTGAGGCATACACTAATTTACTAGATTATTAGATTAATATTAGCTATGCATTAAATACGTTTATTTTGGGAGGCTATTCAACCTAAGCGAAATCAAATTATCGACAAATTCGTATTCGATAACTTAGTTATCGATAAGGAAGAGGATGCTTTATCGAAAAAGTAGGAAATAAGTCACCATGGGATGATTGCGAGACATACAATACATCTATACAATATGTATAAATAAAAAGATAATAAATTAAATAAAAATAAATAAACTGGACTAAACTAATCTAAAATTTAATAATAAAAAAATCATAAAAAAAGAAATAAACAAATAGGATATATGAAAAAGCTTATATACTCTTCACAACTTTTAGCATAAAATTTAAATGCGATCAAAATTTTTATCTCTAAGCTTGGATCATTTAATTTTGCGCCAAATACTTGCAGACCTCAATAATTCATATGAATATATCAATATAGACTATTCATACAGATCCAGCTCAATGTGAACTTTATTTACTTTGACTAATCTAGAGTTAGGAGCACGCTGTTAAAGCATGATTTAGACATGCTGACTCAAAGCTAGAGCTCTGCTTATATACGAATATATATGTATGTATAAATTTATATATTACAGAATGATTCAATATGTTGTGAATAATTCAGTAAAATGGGATCAGCGCTAAGCAAAAATTCAGATAGAAACAGTCCAACGAACCGTTCTTGGGTTTACAATATTATACATATATAGAGTGTAAGAGGGAGAGAGGGAGACAGACAGATAAACAGAGAGAGAGAGAGAGAGAGAGAGACAAAATTGAATAAAAATCACATGGAAATGGCACACAGATGTTTCAGTTAATGGCATAAACAATTGTCAGGTATTTTGATGAGTTCCATGTAATCCAGCGAATAAATGTTTTTTATTAATATCTTCATTGTTTATTAGACCAAATGGTTTCTTTTTTTATGAACTCTATGATCGCGCCAGATGCTTCGTCTACCAATTATGAGCAGACGCACAGCGGAAAACTGTTTCAGCACATTCGATAAAGAACAGCAGGAAACATAAATATATATAGATATACTTTATTCATTATGATAAGTGCAGCGATAAAAAGTGTTAATCACGATCATTTTATTAGGACGGCATGTGAAGAGTTTTTTTGGTTGGGGCTGTTTTAGTAGACCTAATCATTTCCTATATACATATAGATATATGAATTCGGAATCTGTGCTCTAGCTAGATCTTTATCGAAATTTAGGCGTCCTGCGCTTTGCAATCGATTTGTGAAAAGACTTATCGATGATTATAAATAAAATTTAACGTTTATATTATATTATTTATTATTATATACAGCCGAGTCTCGATAATTCGAAATGGCAAGGGGATCAGTTTTTTTTTTCTGATCTCTCTGATGTGCTCTGATCCGATCTATAAATGTAAGTGCGTGTTCTACATACTTTCAATCAACTAAATCACTAATTAGACGCCCTTTCCCCACTCCAACTCCTACGCCCATTGCTTTGCTGTCCAGAGAATAACTCCATATGAGCTGAGGCACTTCTACAGGCTCCTCCATCTCTCCGCCCATCTCACTTAGCACCTGTTGGTGCCCTGACCTTGACCGGCTCCAGTGTATTTTTTATTGTATTTATTTTTTTAAATTCTATTTTACTGTTGGCCATTCGTGCACGATTCGCCTGGAGGCATTGGCACGGCGCCTTCGCCTTGCCGTTGCCTTTGGTCTTTGCTGTTTATGTTGTATCGTTGAATGAAAATTGAAAAATTCATTTTTAAACATTTGTTTACATCGCACCAGGTAACGCACACAGCGTAGCGGGCGGCGGCGGCACGCGCGCTCATGAACTTTAAGCACAAAGTCGAAAAGTTGAAAGATAAATAAGCGTTAACGTGTAAATAGACAACAACAGCAACAGCCGCAACAAGACCAACAACAACAGCAACAACAACAACTGAAGCAACACCAGCAGACGCAAAAAGGCCAAAAATAAACACAAACATTGCCAAATGCAATTAGCAACAGTCTGAAACTGGGGGAATATTCAAATTCTCTTACCGAAAACACAACAATTTTCTCTAGAGACAAACACAGCCCAACAAAACTGTGCTTAAATGGAGTGCACTAATCGGAAGTGCTTTCACACGCTGCAGTTCGATTTGGTTATTTAACAATTGATCGGGAGATCATTTTGAATTGCATTCAAAAATTAAAGCTTTGGCGTCAATGTTAATATTTTAACCAAAGGCTGGGAAGAGTTTTTGAATCTCTTTAGACTATTTGTCTGTTAAATTGATTGGGTCTCTCTCATTCAAAATTATGTTTCCCTCTCTTAATGTTACTGTATCTTCTCTCTCATTCTCTCGTGCATTTTTCGCTTTCTGTTAGCCATTTTTGTTGTCAACCTTTTCTCTCTCATTCTCAATTTCTCCCTATCTTCATATATTCTTTTTTGTTCCCTCTCTTTCTCTCACTTTCTCTATATACTCCCTGTTTCTTTACCTCACCACTTTATCTCCATCTTCCTTAACATACAAATATATTCCTTCCTTCACTCTCTCCCTCTTCCACTTCTCTCTCCCTCCTGTCCTCTATCTCCCTTGCTCAATGTCTTTTTATCTCTCCCTCTATCTCTCTCTCTCTCTCTCTCTCTCTCTCTCTCTCTCTCTCTCTCTCTCTCTCTCTCTCTCTCTCTCCCTATCTCTCCTTTTTCTCTTTCTCTCTCTGTCTTTACCTCTCCCTATCTCTCCTTTTTCTCTTTCTCTCTCTGTCCATCTTTTCATTTCACTACTTCTGTCGCTCACTCTATCTCCCTCTCACCCTGTACCTCGTCCTCTGCCTCTCTTTCTCTGTTTTTCCTTGCTCTCCGTCTCGCTCTACCAACTTGCAGCATTCAAAAAGCTTTTGAGCAAACAAAGTCAGCCTTTTGGTTCACACATTTTGTCGTCTTGTGTAAATGAATCTCAAATGACTTTTAAGGTTCGAATTATTAAGTGCAAGTTCCAAGTAAGTTTCAGGTGTGTTTACATAAACTGAAAGGTGAACACATGAACTAGTTCTAACTGGCGCTCACCTTAATAATATCTAGTGTAAGGTAAGAGACTCTCTACAGATCTGATTTGCATCTCAGAAATCTACATAGATTATTTTTGGCAATATATAATTTATGCAACACTGTTTATACCCTGAACCCATTGAAAATGGGAAATCAGGGTATAATGGTTTTGTTAAAAGTATGTAACAGGCAGAAGGAGGCGTGGCAGACCCCACAAAGTATATATATTCTTGATCAGGACGACAAGCTGAGTCGATTTGGCCCTGTCCGTCTGTCTGTCCGTCCGTCCGTCCGTCCGTCCGTCCGTCCGTCCGTCCGTCCGTCCGTCCGTATGTATGAACGCGTCGATTTCAGAAGATATAAGAGCTAGAGACTTCAACTTTTTTTTAAAATGACCGTATATATCACGCGCAGATCGAGTTTATCACTAAAAAACGATAACTCATTCCGATATTTTTTTATCGATAAAAAACCTTATCGAAGATCACTTAAATAATTATATCTCCTACATCTTTCAAGCTACAGTCTCCAAATTTAAAATGTATATAAAGATGTATTTTATACAATTTCGGTTTTTGTTAAAATTTACCCCCCACCCCTAAATCCACCCCCTCACCCCCATCTTTGTAAAAGTCGTATATCAAATACTAGAAACTTGTGCTTCGGTATACACATACATTTTAACATTATGATTACGTTCTGAAAGTTTCATTACGATCGTACGTCTAGAAATTAAATTATTCAACAAATAAGTTCTCCTAATATTGCCAACACTGCAGCGCAACCCAAGCGCAATCGCCTGTATATGTGAGTGTGTGTATGCGTGTGTTTGTTTGTATGCGTGTGTGTGTGCGTGTATTTGTATGTATGCGTGTGTGTGTGTGTGTGTGTGTGTGTGTTTGCTAATTATTTTTGAAATATCAGTTGCTTGTAGGGTTCAGGGGATCTCGTAGTCGAGCAGTCTCGACTAGAGCTTTCTTACTTGTTTATTCATACCTTTGTCTAAATTTGATAACTTTTATTTTTATTTATTTTGATTAAGGCATAATGAATCAGTGTTCTCTTAAGTCGCATAATAATCTCTGATCTCCCATCGAAACAGTTGACATTTTCTTCACATTAAGTAATTCATTTCAAGTGCTTGGGTACATTCATCAATGAACTGGTTTATTTGGTCGGGCGACTTAAGGAACGTAACTGTCATTCGCGATTTTGTATTATATACAACATTTATATATTACGATTGCATTACCTAAACTCTTGTGTAATGCGACTAAGTTCAGAGCGCCCTAAATCGTTTATGAATCGACAACTTTTATAACTTCATAAAATATGAAGTTATCTAAGTAGAAGTATTGCGATTCTAAGCTAGCGAGAAAAAAAAGTTGCTTATCAATTACATTTCGCTTTCGAACCAGTTTGATTTAAGACTGCTTAGATTGGCTCGAGCTGAATGAAAAATATCGCTAATTTCTGAGCAGCCAGTTTCTATGTATATTTATATGGCTGCTTGCCCAAGTACCCAGGCAGAGGTAATATTATCTTAAGATATATGTATCTATATGTTTATACATTCATTCATTATATATGTATACCTGTTAGATATATTCATCAAAATCAGATGCCATTAAAAGGCGTTAAAAAACAACGGCAGAGTTAGACAAATTGATTTCGTGTATATATATTTTTTATATGCTCGTTCGAGCAGTGCCTGGGGTATATGGGTTTTCGGTGAGACTTGTGAGATATTAAAGATATATGTATATATTTTGTAGGTTTACTCAGATTGTCTGGGAGTTCGTATATGTTTTAAGTGGATTCTAGACTTGGAATAAAGCAAGCATATCAAAATTTCAGTCCGTTCTAGAGATCTAGAACAAGTTTTGCGCTTGGTTCTCTGTTGATCTATTATTATATATCTCTTGTTATATCTCTTTAGAGACTGAGCGAGCATTGAGCAGTCAGTTCAGTTTGAGCCTGAATTTTTTTTGCTGTTGCGCAACGGCCGTGACGAGAACATTGTTAGTAATTGTTGTTGCTGTTCTTGTTGCTGTTAACAAAACATTTTCATTGTTGTTTATTTATATTCGGAATGCCAATCGGTAAATGCTACACTTTTGGAGCTAATATGCGTAAGTCTACGTACGGCCGAGATGCTGACAGCTGATGGCAAATGGCATAAAAAAAAAGGCAAAAGCCAGAAAAAAAGGCGTCTGCGAAATGTTGCACGCACTGTGCGCTCTGGCTTTGCCAGTGTGTGAAACAGAAGCGCCGTGAAACAGAAGACGCTTCGGTAACCCGATATTATCATTAATACGAAAGCAGCTGACAACGAGAGCAGCGACCACAACAATTTGATAAAGTATCATCTAGAGAGAGTGGGAGAGAGAGAGGGAGAGGGAGAGGGAGAGAGAACGCCCCGAGAAGTGGTTGTCAAGTGGATGCCCAGTGCTGGGTGGGCGGGCAGCAGCTCTCGAATGCTGCGTTTTCAGCTATTTTTAGCTAATTATAATTTATGCTCAAACTGAATGAATATCTGAAATGGTCGCGAGCAACTTGTGCAGTTACATGGATCGGATTGAGCTATAAATACATATATACACGTATATTTATGTTTGACTTGAAATCAAAGCCAAGCATGCGCTGACAATTCCGCCAATGGGCAGCCAGACAGCTCAGCTCCTGGCAGCAGGATAAGCCTCCCTCCCACTCAATGTCAAAGCCAAAGTCAATTTAAATGGATGATGACCCACAAAGCGAAATTGTTTTTGCCAACGGCTCTTTGTGAATGATTTGTAATTGATACTTGATCTGTTGAAGCGTATAAAAGCCACTTTAGGCGTTGGCATTACGTCACCTTGGCTCAAAGTCGCAGTCGTAGTCGCAGTCGCAGTCGCAGTCGCAGTGACAGTCACAGATTTCAGTCAGCTCAGTTTCAGATACAATTCGAGAGGCGGTCCGGGCTTCAGCTCCGGGCAATTGGGTTAGAACAACAGCAGCAAGATAAAGCAAGAAAAATACAGAGAGAAAAAAAGCAAGAGCACATGTGCCCCGAGCTACTGTAAAATCTTAGTTAATCTAACCAATTTTGTATGCTCTACCCGAACATACATATGTATGTATGTAAATACATAAACCCCTTTCACTCTATGAAAGTGCAATTCGCATACATTTAACAGCTCTTATAGAGTTCAATGATCTTTGTTTCTATATAAATTTGATATTTGCTTTATTGCATTTCAATTATTCATGTTCGGAACATAAATGTCGCGTTACATGACTTTGTTTTGGACCAGCGTAACGTGACTTTTCCTGAGAATCTCATATAATCAGTGAATTTTCATGAAATGCTCAAATTATTTATTTATCTTTAATATCAAGGGATTTTTCCTTTGATCTATCGCAGATATCTACAGCAGAGATCTGCTGAACCAACATAGGTGTATCTAGAATTTATCTTATTTAATCATGAATCATGACATAGTAAGAGAACTTTGTATTTGCTTAGAGTATACTAAAAAAAAAAAAACGAAAACTAAATGGCAAACTGAATCATACCAAAAAGCGACATCCAACGATCTGAGCAACTGGACAACTCGATGCTGATCGAGAACGAGTAAGAGCAGCAGCAGCAGCAGCAGCCACAACAACAACAACATCAATAATAAACCCGCTTGACTTTGCCTCAAGTTCGTAGCGGAACAGCTGTTTTTGCAGCAGCGCTTGACGTCGCTGCTAACGTTGGCGTCGCTGCTTCAGCTGCTGTTGCCGCTGCGCGACTGCGGCTGCTGTTGGTGTCGCTTCACGCTTCGGAAATTTTCGAGAGATTTTCAGCGTCAAGCTCGGAATCTGAAACTGGTCTTAAACGCGTGCGTCTCTCAGTCTTAGTGTGTGTGTATATAATGCGTATATAAATCATAAATTTTTATACGAGTAATTTAAAAGTTCAGCGGCAGCAACAACAACAACAACAACAACTACGACAAGCACAGCAGCCGAACATTAAATCGAAACGTAATATACATTTGCCAAATTAATTCTGTTGTTGACTTTAACTAATAAGCTCTTGTCTCGCATCGTGCCCAACATGTGAGCTCATGAATAAAAAATCAGCTGACAAGGACCCAGCTAATTCACAAATATGTAGGAAAAATAAATAAATAAATAAAACAATAATAAAATGTTGCTTGGTGAATCCCAGGCGATATTTTACCATTTCTCCATTTCACCCTCCTCTCTGTCTTCTCACTTGCATTGCTGCACTAATGTTGTCACATTAAATGGCTTACAGGCTGGCCGCAGCCTGAGGGTATTTCCCCAAAGGCAGCGGGCCCAACACTCGAGCACGGGGAACTCCCACACACAATTAACAGCGGCCGCAGCCAGCAATAAAACTGAACTCAAATGAAAGGGAAAAAACATCACGGCTGAGCAGGTCAATGTGCTTTTATCAAAACATTCAAATTGATAATTTAGCACTTATTCAACAATATTATTCAGATATCGCAGATGAGAAGTGTGCATCTGTTAAATACATATGTATATTGAACTTAACATATCCATGTTACGTGCAGTTAACACTTGGCTGCTAATGCTCTGTTAAGTTCGGTTTATTGTTGCATATCAATTTCATGCCTACATAGATAGATCAATATCTCTTATATAGATATTTTAGTATATGCCATAATATACATATTTTGTTAGTTCTAAAAATACTTAAAAGCTGAAATCATTTCAAAATAATTATTGCTATTTTCCGGTCTCGATTTATGATATTTTTACTGCATATTTATATAGAATGTTTTATACAAAATAGTTCACATTCTACAAATAGCAATATTGATCGATATTTATCGTAATTGTTACACTTCCCATCAAATTTATGGGCATTTCTTTGTTGCAAAACCGATAAATTATATTGAAAACAATTTATGGGTATTCCTCATTAAATTCTTATATGAAGGAAAAGCCCTAAACTCTTCCACTTTATGAACGAGTATAAAAATGGTTGACAAAGTGCTCAAAACAAAGAAATACAAAGCAAACACAATAGAAATATTCAAAGCTAATTTGAAACCAGAGCCGAGAAGTGTTCGAGAATAGAATTTGAGCACTTTCTATTGTAGTGCTGCTAGGCACTACAGTTGTTGTTGTACGGCTTACAGATAGAGCAGATCCACTCATATTTGCCACGCTGCACTGCTCCTGCCCTCATAAATAGCTAAGGCGACATTGTTTGATATTGAGATATGCTTACGTAAGTTAACAGCTGTGTGCTCCACCATAAAGTGGATCCCAAGTGATGCCCGCCCTATCGGAACATGGCCCAGAAGTCCACCCACCTCGTACGCCTCAACGCTCGGTTTGTCAAACGTCAAGCGTATTCATGATATTGAAATTCTATACGATATTACACATAACTGCAACTGCACTCACAAAGCCCACTGCAAACCTACGTCAGCTAGTACACTGAGAGAAAAACCTACTTGAATTATCTAATAAAATCGTATACTCATATGTGTACTCTCCAAAGACGTCATAAAAACCGAAAGCTACAGCTTTTCTATAGAAACGATTATACGAAAAGAAAACAAATACCCACAAGTGCATGAGAATCGTATTCCAATGCCCGAATCGAAGCGAGAAATGGGCGAGAGAGTCGGGAGTGCACGACTGGTAGATACTCTGAGCTCTGATCGGGCAGTTTTCTGGTTTTCTAAGTGAGCTGAGCTCGGGACAGGTTAGACTACGTTCGCTAAAAATTGTATACTCCTTATATGTGGGATATTGTTTATTTTGGGAGGAATAGATAACTGAGATAACTTCATACAACTTGAGTTCATGTCGATCTTACACGAAATTGGTATTTACAATGGCAGCAATAATTTATAAGAGCTAAAATTACAAATTCTATTCATTTTAGGCTGAATCCCAATTCGACTTCGATATATACGTAGGGCGACAAACTTCGTTTCAGCAGACAAAATAATTGAGTTGAAGGCCTTAGTATATACCAACCAGATTTCTTATTTATGTAGATATAATATAAGGTACATAACATTAAAATGGTAGCCATCCATTGATGCATGCATTGCATTTGAGTGCGCTGGAAATTTGGTTCAAGTCACAATTTGATTAGATTTTTAGGGCTCAGCATTGCGAGTACTTTCAGGCTGTAATGGTGCATAACAGTTATTGCAATCATATTTTTATGTTTAGCATATTGAGAGGAGACGCTGGGGATATTGTAAGCTGCTGCAGGGCAGACGCAGTGTCGCATCTGCCTCACACAATTTCGATATTAGTATCGATGTTGTTGCCAACTTGCTGCAGGCGGTAAATTGGCTTGTGGCTTGTTGGTTTTCTGCTCTGCTGGCCCGCTGGCCTGTTGGCCTGTTGGCCAGTTCGGCTAGTTTTCATGTTTTAATGGTCAAGTGTCTATGGCGCCACTAAAAACTGGGGCGGCGAAGGCGTGGCCAGGCATTGTTAACGACCTGCAACGCACGAGGCGACCATAAAATGCATTTAGTGCATTTGGCCAAAGGAAATGTTTATGGCCAAGTGTCTGCACAACGCACTTGTGGGAGGCTGATTGCCCCTGAGTTTCCAGAGAGTAAGAGAGTGAGCCAAGCAGGGATCACCCACCAATGGGAGACTTCAAGATCGCACAAGCTTTCAAATTGAACTAGAAACAACTTCAAGGAACAACAGCTGAAGAGCAGAGAATTTAGAGCAGAGAGTTTGAAGTTGAAAGTGCCAGAGTTGCCACATATGTATATAAAACAAATGGAGAATGGTTAAAAGTTAGAGATAAATTTCTTGGGTACATCTGGATGAATGCCAATATATAATTCTTGAATTTAAAACTTGACAAAGACATTAAAATTATTTATGTTTTAGCTCTATATACATTTGTAATTAAATATATTTTTTTGCAATCTATATATTTATACACAACCCAAAATTCATAGTTTTAGCAAATCCAACTATTTTTGTTAGGAATTCTAGCTTTAAAGTTAGTTACTTTACATGAACAGAGATTAGGTACATTTCCAAAGAATCTGGTACTTTTGCTTGTCCTCTTTGGTACGAAGCATTTCGCTCAAGTGGCAACCGTGGCTGAGAGCTGAGAGCAGAGAGCAGGCAGCAGGCAGCAGGCAGCGAGCGATCGTCGGCTTCGGGTGGCAGTTTATGTTTTCTGCTGCCGCTGCTGTTGCTGCTGCTGCTGCTGCTGCAGTCGGCGTCGGGAAGTGTAGAATGCAACAAAACAAAAACACCAGGCACGAATGCAAAATGAGCAGCATTTGTAAATGTTGTTGTTGTTAGTGTTGGTGCTGGTGTTGTTTGCTTGTCTGTTGCTCCGCTTAACTGGGAAGAACAGCAAACACGAGTACAAGCACAAACATAAACACAGAAACAAAAGCAGAAAGGTAAACATATCAACTCACCAATAACATACGCTCACAAACACACGCACAAAAAAAAAAAAAAAAAAAAAAACAAAACAAAGCGTGTCGCAGGTAAACTAATTAAGAGGTAAACACACAACACAACACCACACAGCACAGGAAAAAAAATTGAACAAACAACACGAACAAATGCAATTATTATTACAATATTTGTTTATTACTATTATAATGCATAAGCTAAAATATATAAATAGATTAATTACTTTGAAAACCACGTTTTGGATGTTTATGGGACTCCAAACTTTCAACGGCGAAGTCGCGGTCGCGGTCGCCGTCAGCGTCACCGTCGCTGTTGACGTAGTTGCAGCGACGCTGACAAGAATGCAGCTAAAATAAAAACACACACACTCACACACTTCTCTTGCTATAGTTGTTGTTGTTGTTGTTGCAGTGAGAGAAGTCGGCAAATTGTTATTGTTGTTGCCGCTCTTATCGCACGTCCCTCAGCAGCCACGTTCAGTTTTTAGTTTTGATTGTTGTTATTGTTATTGTTGTTATTGTTGCCGTTTGTCTAGTTCGTATTTGACTAAATGTTACTATGATTTATTTTAGTTTCATTTAGCATTTATTTATTTGAGTACAATTGCGATTTAAGGAAACAGCGGACATTACATTGTTTGTAAACACACATTCACTTGGCCATCAGCAACAAATGACAACACGAACTGAAACTGAAACACGCGCGCATTTTGCGGCACTGATGCAAAATGTTGCGCGCGCGAGCGTCACACGTCCGCCTCATTCGGCTTCGTTTTTGTTTCTGAATTATCGACGGCATGCATTTGCTTTAAATACCGCGTTGTTATCGATAACTATTCGGGTAGCTTAACAGCTAAAAATACGAATTCTTCACAAATTCTGTACATTGGCAGTGCCATTTGGAGCTTAACAGTACGCTTTGATGTTAGCAACATAGGTTCAGTCAACGTGCTGTTAGGTCTCCTGGTATTCAAACTAATAAAATGCTTGGCTTATGCATTATGAAAATTGTTTGAATTTTCGGCTTGATCAATTGAGCATTAATTTTTGCAATTTATTATATGCAAAATATTTACATATCTATATTTTCATAATATTTGCATAGCTTAATATTCTTTTGGCAATGCCAACAATTGTTTTCAGTTATCAGGAGCTCCCAAAACTAAATTAATTATATGCGGAAATACACACACAAAAAAAAAAAAAACATAGACTAAATTAATTCAATTGCCGGACGTGACCACTGCAGAGGATGCTGCTAATTGGAATATGATTATGATGATACTGATGATGGTGATGATGATGATAATGATGATGGTGCTGATGATGATGACAATTAAAAATTATAAACATAATTGCAAATAGAATTAGCTAGCCTTGATTAGTTGGGGCGAACCGCTAATTAAAATGCGCTTCTGCTAATTAACTGTTGGCTGGAAATCAAATCATATTAATTTTAATTAAAAGGGACACAAAGTTCAACTCACAGAAAGTAACTTCCCGCCAGCCATCCTGCCAGCCATCCTGCCAGCCATTCGTCCACCCGTCCACCCACACAGCATTGGGCAATTCATCAGCGTTTGTCAAGCCGGCAACGTTTATAAATCTTTGAAGCTGTCGAATTAAGTGCAGCCATTCATGGACACGACCCGAGTTCACTGTACCTCCGACGCGTCGGGCCGACGGGATGGGCTGTGGGGCAATAATTCTTGGTGTGTACCGCTGTCAATTAGAAGTTGCTGCGGCTCCCAACTTGCAGCTCAACTCGGCGTACACAGATCCAAGAACGTTTCCCTTTTTGCTTGACACATCAAATTCATTTTACATCAAATTATAAAGTTCTCTCTCAGCGGTTTTTTGTGACAGTTTGAGCGGCTGACGGCATCTGAAGCTACTGGCAAAAAGGGGAATTCTTATACATAGTTATGTTTAATTTGATAAATTTATGAGCATATAAATATATAAATAAATAAAAAAAAAATATAACCTTACAAATATTTATTTATTTATTTTTCATTTATATTCAAATTTCAAATTTCTTTCTAAACATACATATTGTTCATTTTATATATGAATATATATATATATAATGTTACAATGTAACTTTTTAAATTTTTTGCAGTTTTTCATTGTTTCTTTAAATTACTTCAGCTATATAATGTCAAAAAAATATTTAATAAAGATTGCATATACATATAGATATTTAACGGGTCAATATGTTTCCAGAAAGTATTCCTCTTTTTTTCTTATATTTACTTTTGTGGCAAACCAAAATTTGTAGTTCCAAGAAAAAATTAGAAACATTTCGCAATATCTGAAAAACATCTAATGATGAAAGTTAGAAAGTATTTCTTGGGTCTAGTCTCTTCAAGTCGAACTTTTCCTCAAATTTAAGTACCCTTAACAAAGTAGTATATTCAAGTATATTCAATTTTTGTGATAATAAACTCATTAAACAATAACTCTATATTCTAGTTTGGATCGAGTTAATCCAATACATCTGTATAACCATCTGTGTGTATACTTTGAACTCGAGAACTTCAAATGCCAAATGCTCGAGAACTGCAATTTGAAACGTTCACTCCCATATATTATATCATTTTGGTTAGTACAAAAACTTCTGTTTAGAGAGATTTTGTGAAAGTGAAAAAGGGATTTCATATTAAATAATATTTTAGTCATTCTCAATAAAAAACTTGTTTGGGAAAATACTTCAGCATTTTCAGGGTATTAAATGTTATTACCTACGTTTGAGTTGGGCACATTATTGCAATTGGGTCAAATCGAGCAGGGCTCCTTGCTGCTGGTACATTTACTTGAGGAAAAGGACATTCAGAGCAGACACTGTAAGAAAAACAAAAGTAGATTCAAATCAGCTCAATCAAAGAGCTGATCTATCGATACCTCTATGAAGCAGAGGCTATTGAGCAATTGGAATGAAATAAGGTCTATAAGAAAGAATTTCTGTGCGAGAAAGTCACCAAGTTTCTCCCAGTGTAGCCGCAAAATGCCATACGAAACCTTAATTACAGCTGCACGTTTGCCAAATCTGTGAGTCTGAGAATTTGCTGCATCGTTGCATCAGAATGAGCAATACCTGATGCAACAGGTGTTGCCTCCGATTACATTGCCCATAAAATATGGTAAGGGTGATACAGAAAGAGAGAGGGAGAGAGAGAGAGAGAGAGAGAAAGGCGGGACGTCAAGTGGAGCTACGCACATGTTGCATGCTCGTATTGCGTTGCATCGTTGATTGGGCTGACTAATTGGTGTTGCCAGGCGTCGTTGCCGCTTTGCGCCGCCTTTTGGCAGTAAAATGATGCGAATCGTAACCGGAGAAAGTAAATACAAATACAAATGCAAATGCAAGTGCCAATGCCAATGCAGCCGTTGCACCTTCAAACGTGCTCTGCAATTAACACAAATTTCAATTGCATTTCTTGATTACAGATGCAAGCGAGGCTTTGGCTTCTAATTGAATTCCTTTGTACGAGCGTTGATTACCTTTTATTCAAGGCAAATGCATGACACAAATCTGATGAAATGATTTATATATTGAATCATTCATTGTGCACTCGCTCAATAAAGATGTTCAGCGTAAATCTCACTTAGATTTCAATTAAGGGCCGGCTTGTCACACACAAAGACTTCATGCATATCAACTGTCAGCATCATCATCTGAGCTTAGTCATGCTGATGCTGCTTCCCAGGTGACGATGAAATGCGTCAATGCCAGCAGCAGCAGCAACAGCAGCAGGAGCTCAACATGTGGCCTGGTTGCAGCTCTATAGAAATAGACAGAAAGATTAACGCATCGAGGGTATAATGTTGTGATGCTTGATGCTGCTACAAGGATGACAGTGTGTGGTACGCTCTCTGCGCCCCTCTCTCTCTCTCTCTCTCTATATGTATATATACATATATACAATACAGTATATATATTTATATCTTTGTTGATTGGTTTGTCATCATGAAGACGCCTGTGCACTTGGAGCGCATTGAAATATTCAAGTCTTACATAAATTTAGCTATAAAGCTTCAAGCTGTTGCACCCACGCACACACACGCACACACACACACACATGTTTGCCTTGCAGGCTGCAATTACATTTATGACCGGCGGGGCTATGCGGCGTATGCGTATTTATTATGGCGCGCGCATAAAAGTATGCTATAAAATTTGGTGAAAGTTTCAAGTGTCACTGGAGCAAGTACACGAATTTGTTGCTCAATCCGAGCATGTTCAGGACTCAGTACAGCTTACGAGCATATGGAGCAACTCATTATATGGAGAGGTGGGGCCTAACAATTGTGAACTGTAAGGTTTATGGAGAGGCAATTTGCAGTACAAAAAACTGCGTTAAATTTGGAGTAAAAACAGCGAATTTGGCCTTATTTGGCATGGTTTATTCCATATCAATGAACGCTGACGAATCAACATATTAAAAACTGAAAGAGACCCAAAAGCCTCGCACAGCGATCCAAATTTGAATGCGATGAGGCGGCGTCTTGCGATATGCGTGAATTCCATTTCATTTCATTCGTATGCAAATATTTCCCAGACTGAAACTCTGCTGGTGTGAATGTGTGTGTGTGTGTAAGTGTATTGTGCTGCATTTTTGGCGTGTGAGTGTGCGTGTGCGTGTGTGTATGCGTGTATGTATGCTTGTCATTTCAAGACTTAAAGTATTAAATGAAAATGGAAATGGAGAGGCACACTTTAGGCTCAAGGCTGCTCTTTTCTTAGAAGCCTTTGTGCATCCACACACACTTTAATTGGCCCACGCAAATTGATAATTGAGTCAAACGATAGCATTGTGACTCTTCTGGCTAGCCACGCCCCATCCAATTATGCGGGCGTTCGCGTGCCACACGATTAACAAGAGCCATTGATAAACATGAAATGCGAGTAGTGGACGGCGGACGACGGGCGACGGACGGTGGACGAACCAAAGCCAGCACCATTCAAAAGCGCCAAACAAAAGTTCCTTTTTGCTTTTCCTCACACAAGGACAAACATGCATTCAATGCCACTCGGTGGAGCTGTAGGGCACTGAGGCAGCGGGGCTATGGGGCTATGGGCAGTGCCCTGTTGACTATGGACGCACTGCTCTGCCGTGAAATGAGTTACTGTGTGTGTGTGTGTGAATGTGCGTGTGTGTGTGGCCGTGTGAAACTCGTTTGCCTGCAGCTTAACATTTAATATACAGCCTTCATATGGCACGTGGTGCTAGAGCTTCTCCATTTCCATTTCCATTTCCATATTTTCAATCTCTATCACTCAGTTGAATTGTTTGGCCGACTGAATGGTGGAACGACCAAATTTTGCTCCTTTTTTTATTCTATGTTAAGAGTTATCGTAGGGCCTATCATGAACCACCAGAGAGTAACTGATTTCTCAATGTTGGTGCAATCGAGCTGAAGATTCAATATATTATTCCAATTGATTCTATTAACTTACAATGAAATGACATAACTTTAGTATATATTCTAATTATAAATGTTGAATGTGATTGATAGCTTTGGGAGCTGGGAAATATCTATATAGAAAGTAGTCTCAGTCTTGCTGAGTCTCTCAACAGATGAAATGGAAGGCAAATGAAGACAGTTAAGAAGTTAACTGAGTTCCAAATTATTGCCTGGAAATATTGCTCGCTAAATAACAATTTCGATAATATCTAAAAGAAATGCGCAGGTAAGTCGAAAAACCAAACTAGTGAATCACTGGCAAGTTGCAACACAGTTGTTCGTAGGAAAAGTCTATCCAAATGGGAATAGTTTAGAAATAACGAATTGCCGTTCATCACCAAGAACTAATTAATCCGTGAGTCAGCTCAATTTTGTGGAGTGAGCAGCACATAGAGCTAGCGAAGTAAGAATTCAGTTAAGAAACTTACTAAAATAAAGTAATCAACTAGAAAGTTAATCAATTATATTATTCTGTGCCATGAGAGATATGGAGATTTCTCTTTCGCGTTTCTCCCTCCCATACAGTTCTCATCTCTTTTCCATTCTCGCTTCCACTCTCTCCCCTTCGTCCTTACCCTTCACTCTCATTCCCACTCCTTTTTCTCTCTCTCCCTCACTCTTTCGCTCTAACTCTATGTCTCACTCTCTCTCTCGATCTTACTCACTCTGTCTTACTCTCCCTTTTCCTGTCTCTCTGTCTTCCTTCCTCTCACGCTCTCTCTCTCTTCCCCCTATGCATATCTCTTATGCTCTCTACATCTCCCCCTCTCACCAAATTTCTCTTGCTGACTCTATGAATTCCTTTATAGAGAGGTTAGAATAGGGGCTATCTCTATCTCTCTCTCTCTCTCTCTCTCTCTCTCTCTCTCTCTCTCTCTAGCTCTTTCCGTTTTCTTGCCCACTTCCCTTCTGTGCACACATATTATTCTCTCTGTTTGCTTATAGCTCATGCCCTTGCATTTATTTGACATCAGATGCGAAATCAATTTCGTGAACGTAAAGAAGTTCGAGAGCATAAAATCAAATTAATTTGACCACGCAATCAGAGCGCATCAACAGAAATGCAGCCTTCGGCTGGCAGCTCATATGGCGCAGTCCCCACGACGCTGATGCACAGCGCATTCACAACAACCTCAAGGTCAGTGGCAGGGGAATCAACTGCAGCGGGAGCATAAACATTGTTGTGCCACAAGAAGCCAAAAAATAAAGAATGAAAAAGAAAATATATGACAGGCTAAGGTGAGGCAACCACAAGCTGGGCCAAAGCGGAGGAATGCAAATAGTTCTCAAACAAATAGAATACGCACACAGTATACGTATTCATATCTATATATATATATATATATGTCAGCCTCTAAAATGTTGCCACAAAACGTGAACTGCGTATGTGTCTCTTATAATTCTCAACTAGTTCAACGTTTCGCATCGAAAGGTGTTCACACATATAAATTCAAAGCACTGTTGAAAGTCACAGCGGTTCCAATAGCGAACATTTATAGGTTATGGTTGACCTCAGATGTTAGTTTATTTATTTGTTTGTTCTGTGTGGATATAGATAAGACTGTTTTTATTGGAATCGCCTTAATAAACTGTAATCTGAAAGCCAAGACAAATCTGTCCAGATATTTTTCGATTCGATAAATGGATATTGAATACCTCAACTTCTAGAATGATCAAAATATTATCAAAACATATTTAATCTGATATAAATTAGTCAGTGATATGGAAATGAATGAAAAGTTATCGATATTCATCCTATATTCATAATTATTTTTATGTTTTAACAGAACGATACATCCAATTTGAGTATTCTAACTTTTAGAATGATCAATCGCTTTTTAAAACATTTTTAATATAATGTCCATTTGTATCGTTTCAATAGGAAATACTGAAAATTTATGCTGCAGACGAATCAGTTTAAATGCTTTAACTTTTTTGAATAATCAATTGATTCTTAGACATTTTTAATTCTTAATTAAATTTATTCGATGGGAATGAATAATAAGAAAAGTTGATTCACGCCCTATCTGAGAGAAGCTACAGACTGCTCAGACGAGCGTACCAGCGTAAGAACTGATTGATACTATTCCTAAAAAAAAATCAAAAATGTGGAATGAGAGAAGCCTATTTAAAGACGCCTTAAAAGAAGTTTGGACTATGATTAGAAATTTGTATCAATACATATCTAGTTGTAAGATTCAGCACTTCACTTATTATGAAAGTTTATATTAGTAATGAATACATAACAAGTGCATATAAATTAGGGATTTGATCTCTGACATTGTGCGGCGTAGAAATAGCCCTCATTAATATTTACAATTGAGCAGGGCAGACGAATAACACGAGAGAGCTGACCCTAATGGGAGGGGCAGAGGAGGTGGCTGAGCCACAGACAACAAAGGGGGCTCAGCCAGCAGAGCTTGACCACGACTGCCCACGCCGGCCCAGAGCTCTGACCAGGGGCAGGCAATCGAAAGAATAACAGAGACAGAAGCAACAAACAAACAAAACAGACAAGACGAAGCACAGTTAAAGAAAAAGTGTTTGATGTCGTCGCTGCCGGCTGCTGGCTCGCAGCAGAGACTCGAACAACTCGCATGAATGCGACGTGCCTTTGACTGAGATATGGGGCGACATCCGGCAGCAGGTTGCGGGCTTATATAGACGTGCCTGGGGGCCAACGGCAAATAGCCAACCGGTCATAAGAGCCCCAGCTACATGCACAATCCGAATGTGTGCACGGGTTCGTTTGCCTGGGCCACAATGCGACCCACTTGCCTGGTTGCCTAGCTGCCCAGCTGTATGGCCGCCATTTGGCGCATCGTTTTTCTTCATTGCAATGGCCGAACAACAAAAACAAAAGAAAGCAAACTGACCCAGAACTTAACAGCCCACTGGAGAGGCCGAGGGGTCCATATGAATCTCACGTGCCTCGCGCGTAAATTACAAAGAAAATTTGTGTAGCCGTAGCTCTTGGCCCCACTCAACTCGGCTAGCTGGCCCCACTCAGTTGATGATGATTTGTATAGCTCCCTCGATGGCATTTAGGTAAGATCTACATCGGGGCCGAACAAAGGGCTTACAAATCATTCTGAAAATTAGGCATGCACTGCCTGACTAATTGACTGAGTGGATGACTGGCTGACTGACTAAGTGCCCAACTGACTAACTAATTAGGCAACTGACTAAGCTGCCGATCACCACTGAGGCCCAGCAATTAGTGGACAAAAGCTGTTTTTTCTCATTTCTGAAGCGAGCTGCGCTCACTATTTAATGATATAGCTTCCTCTAATCTGAACCGATTCAAAGTACCTATTCAGGATGTAATGAGTTAAAGCTAAAGCTAAAGGTCACTTTCACTTCACTTCACTTTTGGAATGCCTCATTCCATGTGCAGCAGGAGGCGGCACAGAGGGCATGAAGTATATATACTTTTTTTCAGTGGACGAGCAGAGTGGAACGAGCCAGAGTTCAGTGTAGCTCCCTTGCCTGTATTTTTTTTTTTATTTGTTACAAAATATTGTTAACAATGTTTTAGTATGCTTTATAAAAATTTCATCAAGCTGAAGCGCATGTTGCATGTTGCTAAACAATTTTTTTCATGGGAAACTGTGTATGAAAAAAGTTTGGAGTGGAATGCAATATAAATATGGTATTTGTGCACACACGTGAGAGAGAAAGGTAGAGAGAGGGAGAGAAAGAGAGAGAGAGAGGGCACACAAGTAGCTGGTCAGTGGTTAAAGAGGCTGCAAATGCTTTAACACCAAAAAAGGAAGAGAAAGGAAAACAGAAAGTGAAGCATGTAGAACAACAAAAGGGGGCAACAAGATTAAGAGGCCACAAACGACATTTTGACTGTCAGCTGCGTGCGTGCTGCGATTTGTGGCAGACACGTACGGGGCATGGCCATTAAGTGAAAGTTGGTATCCGAGTAGATTAAAATTGAATTAGGCGGCCAACAGCAGCAGCAGCAGCAGCAGCAACAGCAGCAGCAGCAGCAGCGCCAGCAGTCCGAGTAGTAGCAGCAGCTTAAATGTCCTCAGCATATGTATGTAGTAGGCCTCAAATGGACGCTGGGTGGGGAACTGCTCCCATAACAAGGAACTTCGATGGACAGCAAAAAAGGAAAGAAAAAAGTTGACTGAGCAAGGACAAAAGTTTGACACTGAATAAGCTGGCTTTATATACAAAATATATACATACATATATATATATATATTAATATATATGTATGTTAATTGAAATTCTCTTCATCATGGTAAAATCAATTGGTTTGTGGACTGAGGAACTTGCTGCACAAAATGTGGCCAAAAAACAACAGAAATGAAGAGAACGTGAACGTGGTACGGCGTGATGAATGCAGCGCTATTTAAATGCAAACAAAGCCCCCGCCACGCCCACTTCAATTGGGGATGACATTTCAAATTAAATTATAACGCACAGTTTGATAAGTTAGAAAAGCGTAAAATTGGCAGAGAGGAAGGGCGACAGAGTCGCTATCCAACAGCAGCAGCAGGACGAAACATGATAATTATAACTGTGATCATAATGACGTTAAAATTCAATTATATGCCGGGGCGGGCGGACGAAAAGTTTAAACAATGCAGTCACACTGAAATACGCAGACTGAATGAAACAGCGAGAGCAGCACCGCCCGCAGGCACTACCCGCAGCACCGTCCACTTTCGGTTGCCCACAATTGCCGGCGGTTTAGCTGCAAATTAATTTTTAAGTGACCAAAAACAAAACAAGCCACACAGAAAAGAAACGAACTCCCAGCTAAAGTTGTCCACATAATGGAGAGAAATTGGGAACTTGCTCCAAACTCTGACAATTCAATTTGGCCAAGGACTTTTATGGCTTGAGAGCCGAGACCAAGACGCAACAGACTCCGGGCCAAAGTCTTTAAGTGCTTTTACTGCAGTGCAATGACCAGCTAAATGAATCAATAGTCTTGTCGGATAGCTGGCGAGGGCGGAGATATTAGGACATCAACACAAACACCACCAGCAGGAGCAGGAGCAGGAGGCGGAGTAGCAGTAAGAGCGGCAGCAGCAGCAGCACTACCAAAACCAAAATCACTTTCCGGCGGACTTTACGACTCCAACAGATGATTGACGACAGCTGTAGTGTTGGCTTGAATAGTTTACATTGCTTTAAATGAAGCGATTCTCTAATGCCAAGAGTTGCTTGTGGACAATCGCTGGACCTCTACTGTGTATCTCTATAACAGTAGGACCTATGGAAGGGGGCTGGAGCGCACATTGTCCGTGGCTGAGTCTGATTAGAAATTGCCCACTTAATGCCACGTGAGCGCTGGACGCGACAAATGACACAAAACGCAAATTGTGCCGCGAGGCTACAGTGGCCATTCCACGTCACAGGATGCCGATAAATCAGTTGGCAAACGACAGAAGGCAGAGGGCAGAGCAGGAGGGAAGGACTCCCTCTACGTGTGACTCTCAATAAATGCGATGCGGACACCGACAACACGGCTGACGGCATCAGCCTGGACAGCAAATTATCCGGTTTCCCTTTGATATAGGCAGCACACGGTGGCGCATCAACACATTGGATGCCAGCTACCTGTCCTCACTCTCTCCACCTGTCCGCCCACTCTGCTGCGCTGCTATTCAGGTTGCCGCCAGAGACGCGCGCAAAGCTGACGCCATTGTTGGCCCTTGTTGTTGTTGTTAATGGTGTTCCGCCCCTTGTTGGAGCACCCAGTGACTGTTGACTAACGACTAAGCTGCAATTACCAATACCAATACCAATGCCAATATCTATACCTATACCAGTACCACTTCTCATTCCAATATCAACTGTCGCTCGAGTCCTCACCAAGTGAGCTAGGAGCTTCCTTCCGACAGCTTCCTTGCGTTGACACCTCAACGCGGAACGTTCGAATTAATGAAGCACTTATGTGACGCAGATGCCGACGAACCCAAACATAAAGTATGAATATAAATATGAACATTAGTGCGAATAGGAATAGGCAAATGAATACATGAATATGAATAAGAGTACGCTTCATATGAGCTGGTATGAGTAAGTAAATGTCAGGAAATATCTTCATACTTGAGTGTGAGCATTGAGATGAGTAAGGAAATTATTGAGTAATTGTATAAATATAAGAGTCCATATGAATATATATGAATATATACATATAAATATATATTAGTTCAAATTCATGATCATTTACTTAACAGTTCTCATATATACATACATACATACATATATATACATATAGTGAATGAATATGAATACCAATATAAGTATGGATATGAATGTGAATATCTGAATGAATATGAATATGAATTCAAATATGAAAATAAGTATGAATGTGAGTCTGAGAATTAAAATGAATAGAATTATGAATATGAATATGAATAATATGTAAATATGAATATAAATTTGAATATATATGAATGAATATAAATATGAATGTGAGTATGAATATAATATGAATCTGAATATAAAATATGTATTAATGTGAATATTAACATTAATGTGAATGTGAATGTGATTATGAATAATAATGTGAATATGAATGTGAATAATAATGTATATCTGAATATGAATAAGATTAAGAAAATATATGAATATGTAAATATGGAAAGGAATATTAAATATATAATGAATTGATCCATATCTTCCATGTTTGTCTTATCTTTTATATATTCATATTCATATTCATATTCATATTCATATGTGTGTCTCTTATGTATTTCAGTTCGCAATATATGTACATAGTTCCTGGCCTAATTTAAAGTATTTCTAAACGCAAACACAAGCAACCACAAAAATCGACATCCTATAAGGCTTTCCTAACACGCACGACTTTATTCAGTGTTTTTTATAGCCTCTGAATAACATCGGAGGTCGTCTTGCTCCGGCCAAAGACAAGCGGAATTGATTCCATCGGATAATCAAAGCTGCTGGATTTATTAAGCCTTAATTTGCCCCTGGATGGACGAGTGGATCACTGGGCGAGTGGATGTGTGGGCGTGTGGGCGAGTGGGTGGCTGGGCTGTCTGTACGCTCTGCGGCCGTATATGGCCGAGTGAATAGCCGGCATTGCGATGGAAGTCACGAACAAATCATTTGCTTTCCCATAAGTTGATTGTTTACAGTACTGGCTACAAGGTGCGTTAAATTTCACACCCAATTTAATTGATATCAAAATGCGTCGGGTCGCGGCTTTTCCACCCGTTGCGTGCTTGTTCTCCCTTTTTTACGGTGAGTTCAAGTGCCCAAGGCTTTATTAGAGGTCGAGCACCAACAGTTTGTGACGCCTTGATTTATATTAATTCATCCATAGCCGCTGGGCTGACTGGCTAACTGAGTTACGACAGGTCAGAGTGGGCGAACATGTAAGCCAATTAAAGTTACCAGTTGGGTCAAAAGAGCCAAAGAAGGCAAGTACAAAAAGTCATTCATAGACGTGTAGAAGCAAACATAACCGTATCAAAATATACACACCAATGGACTCTATTAGGCTAGCTCTTGTATCGCATTAATATTTTAATCTAAAGCTAAATCTGTTTGGGACAAACGCTGCATTCACTCAAGCTTTACTCTATCTCAGTTCAGGTCCGATCACCCCTATGACTGTTTGTCGCGACACTGAAAGAAATCGAGTGTATTATTTATAATGAATAATGAATAACACATAGCAAATATTCATAACATTTCCATAAGCTAAGCTCGTCGCTGTCTGATAATCCTTAATAGTTTAATCATATAGGCAAACCATCGGGGTTTCTTGTTTTTTCAGAGTGTAGCGCTTTGCTGACCCATAAAATGCTATCAGACGCTTGCTGTGATGTCTGTCTGTGTGTGTGCCCAAAAAAGAGAGAGTGAGAGTGAGAGAGAGAACAAAACACAAACAATTCAGCCAACAAGATGCCTTTTCTTCTTTTTGTTATTTTTGTTTTTTTTTTTTTTTTTTTGCTTACGGCTAGCGACACAAGTTGCCTGAGTGCTGGCCAAAAGTTTTGAACTGGTTCAAAAGGTCGATTGCAAAAGCAACTTATGTCACAACTAATTGAAACATTTAACTAACTTTAGACTAATAGCTCTAATAGCTACATCAATTAACAAAGTTCGTCAAAGGAGCGTAAAATGAACTAGTTCAGCTAGTTCAATACGGCTATCATTGCCAGCTGGCGGCACTCAATCATTTGCTTGGCAGCACTGCCACCGAGTCTTTTGATGAAGCGTTCATTTTAATTGCTCATCATGAGTGAAGCAAAGTGGTTGCGGTGGTGCAAAGTGGTTGAAGGACTCGCCCGCTGTGCTTTAACTTTTTCTCTCTCTCTCTCTCTCTCTCTGTTCCTCTCTATTCTATATGTATATTATTTTTTCTGGTCAACGAACTTTGACGTGTCACCCAACACGGCCCGAACTGTTGGAGCATTTCTTTATTTTTTTTTTTTTTGTGTACAACTTTTTTCTAACTCGGACGGCATACCAAGGTCATAATTATGCGCAGCCATTCCATTACACACGCACGCACACACACACAGACACGCACACTCTATCATTGACATTTGTAATCTGGCATCATCGGACATGACACAAACACGATTATTGTGCGTTCATTTGAGGTTATGGCGTTGGCAACGTGCTCATGGGTTTTATTTCCTTACACCCTGTACACACAACTAAATAACTGCATGATCAGGCAGAGAATGTGAAAAAGAGAAGGGCAAAGTCAGATAGCCCTAGAACAAAAAGTATTTAAAAATAATAATAAAATATATATACAATAAACTGAACTAGAAATTTAAAAGCAAAAAACTCACGCCTAGACTTTACAATAATCTAGTAAGAACAGTTTCTATGTTGATCAATCTGTGAACTATTCTTAAACAAGCTCAAACTTAATTCACAGATCATTCATTCTTAATTGATTTTACAGAGTATTGCCAAGTCATCGTCTGTTCTGTGACGGCTTCGACGCTTGCCTTTGTTATGCTGGTGAGCCGTTAGTTGGCTAATATTATTGCTGAATATATCAATTAATCGAGCATACTGTCGAATCATTCGTCCGACGCATCGCATCGAGGGCAACGCGGTCGATGTACGGGTAATTTGGCAATGGGTGGAAAAATCCATCAGTGGGCCACAACAAGGCATATTGTGTTATCTAAAATAAATGATATGTTAAGTACTCTATGTATATGTATCTAAAGTTTGTTGCCATCGAATTAGCTGGGCTCAAACTGGACATTGCGAATTGACCGAAAGATCTAGGAATTTGTGTCTAACCAAAGTTCATTTACGAATTTAATACCCTACATTTATTGATCATGAGCAATTGTATGTAACAGTAAATAGGATATACTCGTATTGCCAATGCATCGTACATATATTATAAATCAGGACTTAGCCTTGTTCGTCTACCCATCCATTTGTCAACAATCTGAGTTCATTCATCGTACGGTAAGAGCGACAGTCATCCTATATCATATAAGCATTTACCTATATTTAGATTCAGGAATACTCGGCACGAACTTCAGGGTATCGGCTAGTCAATCACACCCACTACAACACTTGTTCGATTTAGCATGCAATGAAGAATTTTACTCAGGGCCTGTTTCAGTCACAGAATTGCGTGTTTTGCGTTCTCTTAACTATTTCAATTAATTTCTTGGCCAGCAAACAAGAAAATTTCCCAGTTGCCACTTGGCACAAATTGTGTTTACATGTCTCACAGTTTTTAATCGCATTTTTAGAACAAATCAGAGTAAACAAACGCAAGTGTAAATTAATTATTTTCAGCCAAAAGGCAGAACCAAACTGTAGCCAACGAAGAAGGCTGAAATTCCAAGAAGTCACTTCATCTAAATACAATTTAATATGTATCTTAATTTTCAACAGCTCAATGCATATAATTAAAAGGCATCGGTCACGTCCGCTATATTCCTCTATTCATCACGCGCTTTATGAGGCGGAATTTAACTTACTCATGTGAGTGAGCCTTGCTTGATCAATATTATTATTGTAAGAATATTAGATGAGTATTGCGGCCTTATCGTAAGTATTTCGTTCCATAGTATTTTTATGGGCAATCAATTGTAATCCCAACTAAAAACAAAAATGAAAGAAATCTTCGAGCAACTTATATTTCAGAACGTGATCATAATATTTACATAAATGAGTGTATATTCCGAAGCACAATTTTTTACGAATTGTGGGCAAATCTGTAAATTACAAAATCTTCGCATTCATAAAATATATATACATACACCGTACATAATATGAAATATCCTGGTCTAATAGTATTCAAGAAAAAAGAAAATCAATTTTTCGATTATCCTCGATAAAAATCCAGAATATATATAATATTATTTATCGATTTTGAGAAACAAACTCGATCTCCGCGTGATGTAAGAAAGACGGACAGAGCTAAACGGATTAATATTATCGCCCTTATCAGCCAAGTCTCCTTCTGCCAGTTCCATATATTTTCACAACAATATCATATTTTGCTTTCGCATTTTAAATGGTTTCATCAGGGTATAAAAAAAAAAGAAATAGAGTAAGCACATATAACATTTTCAAACAAATTTAATAGCATACAAAGAATTAGCGCTGTCGGAGAATATTAAATAATTTGGGCTCTATATGAATTTAATTTTGCATGACTCATACATTTTTGATGCTTTTGGTCAAAAGGCTCATAGAATCTGTCTGGGAGGGTACAAAAACCGCTTTCCTAAAAACACCTAGAAAATATTAAAAGGTGGTAAGGATTCGGTTGTGCTCGGTAAAGTTGGCGTTGTAGTCGAAGAGTCTGGACTGGTCGATCTAGTGGCTCTGGTGCTTGGTCGGCTTGGTCGGCTTGGTCTTCGCGTGGGTGGTGTCCGACGACTTGGTCTATTTGTGGTAGAGCTCGGTAAAGTTTGCTCTTCAGTCGAAGAATCTGGACTGGTCGATCTAGTGGCTCTGGTGCTTGGTCGGCTTGGTCGGCTTGGTCTTCGCGTGGGTGGTGTCCGACGGCTTGGTCTATTTGTTGGGGAGCTCGGTAAAGTTGGCGTTATAGTCGAAGAATCTGGACTGGTCGATCTAGTGGCTCTGGTGCTTGGTCGGCTTGGTCGGCTTGGTCTTCGCGTGGGTGGTGTCCGACGACTTGGTCTATTTGTGGTAGAGCTCGGTAAAGTTTGCTCTTCAGTCGAAGAATCTGGACTGGTCGATCTAGTGGCTCTGGTGCTTGGTCGGCTTGGTCGGCTTGGTCTTCGCGTGGGTGGTGTCCGACGGCTTGGTCTATTTGTTGTGGAGCTCGGTAAAGTTGGCGTTATAGTCGAAGAATCTGGACTGGTCGATCTAGTGGCTCTGGTGCTTGGTCGGCTTGGTCGGCTTGGTCTTCGCGTGGGTGGTGTCCGACGACTTGGTCTATTTGTGGTAGAGCTCGGTAAAGTTTGCTCTTCAGTCGAAGAATCTGGACTGGTCGATCTAGTGGCTCTGGTGCTTGGTCGGCTTGGTCTTCGCGTGGGTGGTGTCCGACGGCTTGGTCTATTTGTGGTAGAGCTCGATAAAGTTTGCTTTTCAGTCGAAGAATCTGGACTGGTCGATCTAGTGGCTCTGGTGCTTGGTCGGCTTGGTCGGCTTGGTCTTCGCGTGGGTGGTGTCCGACGACTTGGTCTATTTGTGGTAGAGCTCGGTAAAGTTTGCTTTTCAGTCGAAGAATCTGGACTGGTCGATCTAGTGGCTCTGGTGCTTGGTCGGCTTGGTCGGCTTGGTCGGCTTGGTCTTCGCGTGGGTAGTGTTCGACGACTTGGTCTATTTGTGGTAGAGCTCGGTAAAGTTTGCTTTTCAGTCGAAGAATCTGGACTGGTCGATCTAGTGGCTCTGGTGCTTGGTCGGCTTGGTCGGCTTGGTCTTCGCGTGGGTGGTGTCCGACGGCTTGGTCTATTTGTTGTGGAGCTCGGTAAAGTTGGCGTTATAGTCGAAGAATCTGGACTGGTCGATCTAGTGGCTCTGGTGCTTGGTCGGCTTGGTCTTCGCGTGGGTGGTGTCCGACGGCTTGGTCTATTTGTTGTGGAGCTCGGTAAAGTTGTCTTTTCAGTCGAAGAATCTGGACTGGTCGATGTGCTTCCGGTTGTTGGCTTGACAGTCGAAGGCTTCTGGGTGTTTGGCTCTACTGTTGTCGATGTGCTTCCGATAGTTGGCTTAGCAGTCGAAGGCTTCTGCGTGCTTGGCTTTACTGTTGAGGTACTTCCAACTGTCGGCTTGGCAGTCGAAGGCTTCAGCGTGCTCGGCTTAGATGTAGATGTGCTTCCGATAGTTGGCTTGGCAGTCGAAGGCTTCTGCGTGCTCGGCTTAGATGTAGATGTGCTTCCGATAGTTGGCTTGGTAGTCGAAGGCTTCTGCGTGCTCGGCTTAGATGTAGATGTGCTTCCGATGGTTGGCTTGGCAGTCGAAGGCTTCTGGGTGCTTGGCTTTGCAGTCGAAGGCTTCTGGGTGCTCGGCTTTGCTGTAGATGTACTTCCAACTGTCGGCTTGGCAGTCGAAGGCTTCTGCGTGCTCGGCTTAGCTGTAGATGTGCTTCCAACTGTCGGCTTGGCAGTCGAAGGCTTCTGCGTGCTCGGCTTAGCTGTAGATGTGCTTCCGATGGTTGGCTTGGCAGTCGAAGGCTTCTGGGTGCTTGGCTTTGCAGTCGAAGGCTTCTGCGTGCTAGGCTTAGCTGTAGATGTGCTTCCGATGGTTGGCTTGGCAGTCGAAGGCTTCTGGGTGCTTGGCTTTGCTGTAGATGTGCTTCCGATGGTTGGCTTAGCAGTCGAAGGCTTCTGGGTGCTCGGCTGAGCTGTGGATGTGCTTCCGATGGTTGGCTTGGCAGTCGAAGGCTTCTGGGTGCTTGGCTTTGCTGTAGATGTGCTTCCGATAGTTGGCTTGGCAGTCGAAGGCTTCTGCGTGCTCGGCTGAGCTGTGGATGTGCTTCCGATGGTTGGCTTGGCAGTCGAAGGCTTCTGGGTGCTTGGCTTTGCAGTCGAAGGCTTCTGCGTGCTCGGCTTAGCTGTAGATGTGCTTCCGATAGTTGGCTTGGCAGTCGAAGGCTTCTGGGTGCTTGGCTTTGCAGTCGAAGGCTTCTGCGTGCTCGGCTTAGCTGTAGATGTGCTTCCGATGGTTGGCTTGGCAGTCGAAGGCTTCTGGGTGCTTGGCTTTGCTGAGGATGTACTTCCAACTGTTGGCTTGGCAGTCGATGGCTTCTGCGTGCTCGGCTTAGCTGTAGATGTGCTTCCGATGGTTGGCTTGGCAGTCGAAGGCTTCTGGGTGCTCGGCTTAGCTGTGGATGTGCTTCCGATAGTTGGCTTGGCAGTCGAAGGCTTCTGCGTGCTCGGCTGAGCTGTGGATGTGCTTCCGATGGTTGGCTTGGCAGTCGAAGGCTTCTGCGTGCTCGGCTTAGCTGTAGATGTGCTTCCGATAGTTGGCTTGGCAGTCGAAGGCTTCTGCGTGCTCGGCCGAGCTGTGGATGTGCTTCCGATGGTTGGCTTGGAAGTCGAAGGCTTCTGGGTGCTTGGCTTTACTGAGGATGTACTTCCAACTGTTGGCTTGGCAGTTGAAGGCTTCTGCGTGCTCGGCTTAGCTGTGGATGTGCTTCCGATGGTTGGCTTGGCAGTCGAAGGCTTCTGCGTGCTCGGCTGAGCTGTGGATGTGCTTCCGATGGTTGGCTTGGCAGTCGAAGGCTTCTGGGTGCTTGGCTTTACTGAGGATGTACTTCCAATTGTTGGCTTGGCAGTCGATGGCTTCTGCGTGCTCGGCTTAGCTGTAGATGTGCTTCCGATGGTTGGCTTGGCAGTCGAAGGCTTCTGCGTGCTCGGCTTAGCTGTAGATGTGCTTCCGATGGTTGGCTTGGCAGTCGAAGGCTTCTGCGTGCTCGGCTTAGCTGTGGATGTGCTTCCGATGGTTGGATTGGCAGTCGAAGGCTTCTGGGTGCTCGGCTTAGCTGTAGATGTGCTTCCGATGGTTGGCTTGGCAGTCGAAGGCTTCTGGGTGCTTGGCTTTACTGTTGAGGTACTTCCAACTGTTGGCTTTGCAGTCGAAGGCTTCTGGGTGCTTGGCTTTGCAGTCGAAGGCTTCTGCGTGCTCGGCTTAGCTGTAGATGTGCTTCCGATGGTTGGCTTGGCAGTCGAAGGCTTCTGCGTGCTCGGCTTAGCTGTGGATGTGCTTCCGATGGTTGGATTGGCAGTCGAAGGCTTCTGGGTGCTCGGCTTAGCTGTAGATGTGCTTCCGATGGTTGGCTTGGCAGTCGAAGGCTTCTGGGTGCTTGGCTTTACTGTTGAGGTACTTCCAACTGTTGGCTTTGCAGTCGAAGGCTTCTGGGTGCTTGGCTTTGCAGTCGAAGGCTTCTGCGTGCTCGGCTTAGCTGTAGATGTGCTTCCGATGGTTGGCTTGGCAGTCGAAGGCTTCTGCGTGCTCGGCTTAGCTGTGGATGTGCTTCCGATAGTTGGCTTGGCAGTCGAAGGCTTCTGCGTGCTCGGCTTAGCTGTGGATGTGCTTCCGATGGTTGGCTTGGCAGTCGAAGGCTTCTGGGTGCTCGGCTTAGCTGTAGATGTGCTTCCGATGGTTGGCTTGGCAGTCGAAGGCTTCTGGGTGCTTGGCTTTACTGTTGAGGTACTTCCAACTGTTGGCTTTGCAGTCGAAGGCTTCTGGGTGCTCGGCTTTGCAGTCGAAGGCTTCTGGGTGCTCGGCTTAGCTGTAGATGTGCTTCCGATGGTTGGCTTGGCAGTCGAAGGCTTCTGGGTGCTTGGCTTTACTGTTGAGGTACTTCCAACTGTTGGCTTTGCAGTCGAAGGCTTCTGGGTGCTTGGCTTTGCAGTCGAAGGCTTCTGCGTGCTCGGCTTAGCTGTAGATGTGCTTCCGATGGTTGGCTTGGCAGTCGAAGGCTTCTGGGTGCTTGGCTTTGCAGTCGAAGGCTTCTGGGTGCTCGGCTTAGCTGTAGATGTGCTTCCGATGGTTGGCTTGGCAGTTGAAGGCTTCTGGGTGCTCGGCTTTACTGTTGAGGTACTTCCAACTGTTGGCTTTGCAGTCGAAGGCTTCTGGGTGCTTGGCTTTGCAGTCGAAGGCTTCTGGGTGCTCGGCTTAGATGTAGATGTGCTTCCGATTGTTGGCTTGGCAGTCGAAGGCTTCTGTGTGCTTGGCTTTGCAGTCGAAGGCTTCTGGGTGCTCGGCTTAGCTGTAGATGTGCTTCCGATGGTTGGCTTGGCAGTCGAAGGCTTCTGGGTGCTTGGCTTTACTGTTGAGGTACTTCCAACTGTCGGCTTGGCAGTCGAAGGCTTCTGGGTGCTCGGCTTAGCTGTGGATGTGCTTCCGATAGTTGGCTTGGCAGTCGAAGGCTTCTGGGTGCTCGGCTTAGCTGTGGATGTGCTTCCGATAGTTGGCTTGGCAGTCGAAGGCTTCTGTGTGCTCGGCTTAGCTGTAGATGTGCTTCCGATAGTTGGCTTGGCAGTCGAAGGCTTCTGGGTGCTTGGCTTTGCAGTCGAAGGCTTCTGGGTGCTCGGCTTAGCTGTAGATGTGCTTCCGATGGTTGGCTTGGCAGTCGAAGGCTTCTGGGTGCTCGACTTAGCTGTAGATGTGCTTCCGATAGTTGGCTTGGCAGTCGAAGGCTTCTGGGTGCTCGGCTTAGCTGTGGATGTGCTTCCGATAGTTGGCTTGGCAGTCGAAGGCTTCTGGGTGCTTGGCTTTGCAGTCGAAGGCTTCTGGGTGCTCGGCTTAGCTGTAGATGTGCTTCCGATGGTTGGCTTGGCAGTCGAAGGCTTCTGGGTGCTCGGCTTAGCTGTGGATGTGCTTCCGATAGTTGGCTTGGCAGTCGAAGGCTTCTGGGTGCTCGGCTTAGCTGTGGATGTGCTTCCGATAGTTGGCTTGACAGTCGAAGGCTTCTGGGTGCTCGGCTTAGCTGTGGATGTGCTTCCGATAGTTGGCTTGGTAGTCGAAGGCTTCTGCGTGCTCGGCTTAGCTGTAGATGTGCTTCCGATGGTTGGCTTGGCAGTCGAAGGCTTCTGCGTGCTTGGCTTTACTGTTGAGGTACTTCCAACTGTTGGCTTTGCAGTCGAAGGCTTCTGGGTGCTTGGCTTTGCAGTCGAAGGCTTCTGCGTGCTCGGCTTAGCTGTAGATGTGCTTCCGATGGTTGGCTTGGCAGTCGAAGGCTTCTGCGTGCTCGGCTTAGCTGTAGATGTGCTTCCGATGGTTGGCTTGGCAGTCGAAGGCTTCTGCGTGCTCGGCTTAGCTGTAGATGTGCTTCCGATGGTTGGCTTGGCAGTCGAAGGCTTCTGGGTGCTCGGCTTAGCTGTAGATGTGCTTCCGATGGTTGGCTTGGCAGTCGAAGGCTTCTGGGTGCTTGGCTTTGCTGTAGATGTGCTTCCGATAGTTGGCTTGGCAGTCGAAGGCTTCTGCGTGCTCGGCTGAGCTGTGGATGTGCTTCCGATGGTTGGCTTGGCAGTCGAAGGCTTCTGGGTGCTTGGCTTTGCAGTCGAAGGCTTCTGCGTGCTCGGCTTAGCTGTAGATGTGCTTCCGATGGTTGGCTTTGCAGTCGAAGGCTTCTGCGTGCTCGGCTTTACTGAGGATGTACTTCCAACTGTCGGCTTGGCAGTCGAAGGCTTCTGCGTGCTCGGCTTTACTGAGGATGTGCTTCCAACTGTCGGCTTGGCAGTCGAAGGCTTCTGGGTGCTCGGCTTTACTGTTGAGGTACTTCCAACTGTCGGCTTGGCAGTCGAAGGCTCCTGCGTGCTCGGCTTAGCTGTAGATGTGCTTCCAATAGTTGGCTTGGTAGTCGAAGGCTTCTGCGTGCTCGGCTTTACTGAGGATGTGCTTCCAACTGTCGGCTTGGCAGTCGAAGGCTTCTGGGTGCTCGGCTTTACTGTTGAGGTACTTCCAACTGTCGGCTTGGCAGTCGAAGGCTCCTGCGTGCTCGGCTTAGCTGTAGATGTGCTTCCAATAGTTGGCTTGGTAGTCGAAGGCTTCTGGGTGCTCGGCTTTGCTGTAGATGTGCTTCCAACTGTCGGCTTAGCAGTCGAAGGCTCCTGCGTGCTCGGCTTAGCTGTAGATGTGCTTCCGATGGTTGGCTTGGCAGTCGAAGGCTTCTGGGTGCTTGGCTTTGCAGTCGAAGGCTTCTGCGTGCTCGGCTTTACTGAGGATGTACTTCCAACTGTCGGCTTGGCAGTCGAAGGCTTCTGCGTGCTCGGCTTAGCTGTAGATGTGCTTCCAATAGTTGGCTTGGCAGTTGAAGGCTTCTGGGTGCTCGGCTTTACTGAGGATGTACTTCCAATAGTTGGCTTGGCAGTCGAAGGCTTCTGGGTGCTCGGCTTTGCTGTAGATGTACTTCCAATAGTTGGCTTGGCAGTCGAAGGCTTCTGCGTGCTCGGCTTTGCTGTAGATGTACTTCCAATAGTTGGCTTGGCAGTTGAAGGCTTCTGCGTGCTCGGCTTTACTGTTGAGGTACTTCCAACTGTTGGCTTGGCAGTCGAAGGCTTCTGGGTGCTCGGCTTTACTGAGGATGTACTTCCAACTGTCGGCTTGGCAGTCGAAGGCTTCTGGGTGCTCGGCTTTACTGAGGATGTACTTCCGATGGTTGGCTTGGCAGTCGAAGGCTTCTGGGTGCTTGGCTTAGCTGTGGATGTGCTTCCGATAGTTGGCTTGGCAGTCGAAGGCTTCTGCGTGCTCGGCTTAGATGTAGATGTGCTTCCGATGGTTGGCTTAGCTGTCGAAGTCTTCTGGGTGCTTGGCTTTGCTGTAGATGTGCTTCCAACTGTCGGCTTAGCAGTCGAAGGCTTCTGCGTGCTCGGCTTAGCTGTAGATGTGCTTCCGATAGTTGGCTTATCAGTCGAAGGCTTCTGGGTGCTCGGCTTAGCTGTGGATGTGCTTCCGATGGTTGGCTTGGCAGTCGAAGGCTTCTGGGTGCTTGGCTTTACTGTAGATGTGCTTCCAACTGTCGGCTTAGCAGTCGAAGGCTTCTGCGTGCTCGGCTTAGATGTAGATGTGCTTCCGATGGTTGGCTTAGCTGTCGAAGTCTTCTGGGTGCTTGGCTTTGCTGTAGATGTGCTTCCAACTGTCGGCTTAGCAGTCGAAGGCTTCTGCGTGCTCGGCTTAGCTGTAGATGTGCTTCCGATAGTTGGCTTATCAGTCGAAGGCTTCTGGGTGCTCGGCTTAGCTGTGGATGTGCTTCCGATGGTTGGCTTGGCAGTCGAAGGCTTCTGGGTGCTCGGCTTAGCTGTGGATGTGCTTCCGATGGTTGGCTTGGCAGTCGAAGGCTTCTGGGTGCTTGGCTTTGCAGTCGAAGGCTTCTGCGTGCTCGGCTTAGCTGTGGATGTGCTTCCGATAGTTGGCTTGGCAGTCGAAGACTTCTGGGTGCTTGGCTTTACTGTAGATGTGCTTCCAACTGTCGGCTTAGCAGTCGAAGGCTTCTGCGTGCTCGGCTTAGATGTAGATGTGCTTCCGATGGTTGGCTTAGCTGTCGAAGTCTTCTGGGTGCTTGGCTTTGCTGTAGATGTGCTTCCAACTGTCGGCTTAGCAGTCGAAGGCTTCTGCGTGCTCGGCTTAGCTGTAGATGTGCTTCCGATAGTTGGCTTATCAGTCGAAGGCTTCTGGGTGCTCGGCTTAGCTGTGGATGTGCTTCCGATGGTTGGCTTGGCAGTCGAAGGCTTCTGGGTGCTCGGCTTAGCTGTGGATGTGCTTCCGATGGTTGGCTTGGCAGTCGAAGGCTTCTGGGTGCTTGGCTTTGCTGTAGATGTGCTTCCGATGGTTGGCTTGGCAGTCGAAGGCTTCTGGGTGCTTGGCTTTGCAGTCGAAGGCTTCTGGGTGCTCGGCTTTGCTGTAGATGTGCTTCCAACTGTCGGCTTGGCAGTCGAAGGCTTCTGGGTGCTCGGCTTTACTGAGGATGTACTTCCAATAGTTGGCTTGGCAGTCGAAGGCTTCTGCGTGCTCGGCTTAGCTGTGGATGTGCTTCCGATGGTTGGCTTGGCAGTCGAAGGCTTCTGGGTGCTTGGCTTTGCTGTAGATGTGCTTCCGATGGTTGGCTTGGCAGTCGAAGGCTTCTGGGTGCTTGGCTTAGCTGTAGATGTGCTTCCGATGGTTGGCTTGGCAGTCGAAGGCTTCTGGGTGCTTGGCTTTGCAGTCGAAGGCTTCTGGGTGCTCGGCTTTGCTGTAGATGTGCTTCCAACTGTCGGCTTGGCAGTCGAAGGCTTCTGCGTGCTCGGCTTAGCTGTGGATGTGCTTCCGATAGTTGGCTTATCAGTCGAAGGCTTCTGGGTGCTTGGCTTAGCTGTAGATGTGCTTCCGATGGTTGGCTTGGCAGTCGAAGGCTTCTGGGTGCTTGGCTTTGCAGTCGAAGGCTTCTGGGTGCTCGGCTTAGCTGTGGATGTGCTTCCAACTGTCGGCTTGGCAGTCGAAGGCTTCTGCGTGCTCGGCTTAGCTGTGGATGTGCTTCCGATAGTTGGCTTATCAGTCGAAGGCTTCTGGGTGCTCGGCTTAGCTGTGGATGTGCTTCCAACTGTCGGCTTGGCAGTCGAAGGCTTCTGCGTGCTCGGCTTTACTGAGGATGTGCTTCCAACTGTCGGCTTGGCAGTCGAAGGCTTCTGCGTGCTCGGCTTAGCTGTGGATGTGCTTCCGATAGTTGGCTTATCAGTCGAAGGCTTCTGGGTGCTCGGCTTAGCTGTGGATGTGCTTCCAACTGTCGGCTTGGCAGTCGAAGGCTTCTGCGTGCTCGGCTTTACTGAGGATGTGCTTCCAACTGTCGGCTTGGCAGTCGAAGGCTTCTGCGTGCTCGGCTTAGCTGTGGATGTGCTTCCGATAGTTGGCTTATCAGTCGAAGGCTTCTGGGTGCTCGGCTTAGCTGTGGATGTGCTTCCAACTGTCGGCTTGGCAGTCGAAGGCTTCTGCGTGCTCGGCTTTACTGAGGATGTGCTTCCAACTGTCGGCTTGGCAGTCGAAGGCTTCTGCGTGCTCGGCTTAGCTGTGGATGTGCTTCCGATAGTTGGCTTATCAGTCGAAGGCTTCTGGGTGCTCGGCTTAGCTGTAGATGTGCTTCCGATGGTTGGCTTGGCAGTCGAAGGCTTCTGGGTGCTCGGCTTAGCTGTGGATGTGCTTCCGATGGTTGGCTTGGCAGTCGAAGGCTTCTGGGTGCTCGGCTTAGCTGTAGATGTGCTTCCGATGGTTGGCTTGGCAGTCGAAGGCTTCTGGGTGCTTGGCTTTGCTGTAGATGTGCTTCCGATGGTTGGCTTGGCAGTCGAAGGCTTCTGCGTGCTCGGCTTAGCTGTGGATGTGCTTCCGATGGTTGGCTTGGCAGTCGAAGGCTTCTGGGTGCTTGGCTTTGCAGTCGAAGGCTTCTGGGTGCTCGGCTTAGCTGTGGATGTGCTTCCGATAGTTGGCTTATCAGTCGAAGGCTTCTGGGTGCTCGGCTTAGCTGTGGATGTGCTTCCAACTGTCGGCTTGGCAGTCGAAGGCTTCTGCGTGCTCGGCTTTACTGAGGATGTGCTTCCAACTGTCGGCTTGGCAGTCGAAGGCTTCTGCGTGCTTGGCTTTGCTGTAGATGTGCTTCCAACTGTCGGCTTAGCAGTCGAAGGCTTCTGCGTGCTCGGCTTAGCTGTAGATGTGCTTCCGATAGTTGGCTTATCAGTCGAAGGCTTCTGGGTGCTCGGCTTAGCTGTGGATGTGCTTCCGATGGTTGGCTTGGCAGTCGAAGGCTTCTGGGTGCTCGGCTTAGCTGTGGATGTGCTTCCGATGGTTGGCTTGGCAGTCGAAGGCTTCTGGGTGCTTGGCTTTGCAGTCGAAGGCTTCTGCGTGCTCGGCTTAGCTGTGGATGTGCTTCCGATAGTTGGCTTGGCAGTCGAAGGCTTCTGGGTGCTTGGCTTTACTGTAGATGTGCTTCCAACTGTCGGCTTAGCAGTCGAAGGCTTCTGCGTGCTCGGCTTAGATGTAGATGTGCTTCCGATGGTTGGCTTAGCTGTCGAAGTCTTCTGGGTGCTTGGCTTTGCTGTAGATGTGCTTCCAACTGTCGGCTTAGCAGTCGAAGGCTTCTGCGTGCTCGGCTTAGCTGTAGATGTGCTTCCGATAGTTGGCTTATCAGTCGAAGGCTTCTGGGTGCTCGGCTTAGCTGTGGATGTGCTTCCGATGGTTGGCTTGGCAGTCGAAGGCTTCTGGGTGCTCGGCTTAGCTGTGGATGTGCTTCCGATGGTTGGCTTGGCAGTCGAAGGCTTCTGGGTGCTTGGCTTTGCTGTAGATGTGCTTCCGATGGTTGGCTTGGCAGTCGAAGGCTTCTGGGTGCTTGGCTTTGCAGTCGAAGGCTTCTGGGTGCTCGGCTTTGCTGTAGATGTGCTTCCAACTGTCGGCTTGGCAGTCGAAGGCTTCTGGGTGCTCGGCTTTACTGAGGATGTACTTCCAATAGTTGGCTTGGCAGTCGAAGGCTTCTGCGTGCTCGGCTTAGCTGTGGATGTGCTTCCGATGGTTGGCTTGGCAGTCGAAGGCTTCTGGGTGCTTGGCTTTGCTGTAGATGTGCTTCCGATGGTTGGCTTGGCAGTCGAAGGCTTCTGGGTGCTTGGCTTTGCTGTAGATGTGCTTCCGATGGTTGGCTTGGCAGTCGAAGGCTTCTGGGTGCTTGGCTTTGCTGTAGATGTGCTTCCGATGGTTGGCTTGGCAGTCGAAGGCTTCTGGGTGCTTGGCTTTGCAGTCGAAGGCTTCTGGGTGCTCGGCTTTGCTGTAGATGTGCTTCCAACTGTCGGCTTGGCAGTCGAAGGCTTCTGCGTGCTCGGCTTAGCTGTGGATGTGCTTCCGATAGTTGGCTTATCAGTCGAAGGCTTCTGGGTGCTTGGCTTAGCTGTAGATGTGCTTCCGATGGTTGGCTTGGCAGTCGAAGGCTTCTGGGTGCTTGGCTTAGCTGTGGATGTGCTTCCAACTGTCGGCTTAGCAGTCGAAGGCTTCTGGGTGCTTGGCTTTGCAGTCGAAGGCTTCTGGGTGCTCGGCTTTGCTGTAGATGTGCTTCCAACTGTCGGCTTTGCAGTCGAAGGCTTCTGCGTGCTCGGCTTTACTGAGGATGTGCTTCCAACTGTCGGCTTGGCAGTCGAAGGCTTCTGCGTGCTTGGCTTTGCTGTAGATGTGCTTCCAACTGTCGGCTTTGCAGTCGAAGGCTTCTGCGTGCTCGGCTTTACTGAGGATGTGCTTCCAACTGTCGGCTTGGCAGTCGAAGGCTTCTGGGTGCTCGGCTTTACTGTTGAGGTACTTCCAACTGTCGGCTTTGCAGTCGAAGGCTTCTGCGTGCTCGGCTTTGCTGTGGATGTGCTTCCAACTGTCGGCTTGGCAGTCGAAGGCTTCTGCGTGCTTGGCTTAGCTGTGGATGTGCTTCCGATGGTTGGCTTGGCAGTCGAAGGCTTCTGCGTGCTTGGCTTAGCTGTGGATGTGCTTCCAACTGTCGGCTTTTCAGTCGAAGGCTTCTGGGTGCTCGGCTTTGCTGTGGATGTGCTTCCAACTGTCGGCTTAGCAGTCGAAGGCTTTTGCGTGCTTGGCTTAGCTGTGGATGTGCTTCCAACTGTCGGCTTGGCAGTCGAAGGCTTCTGCGTGCTTGGCTTAGCTGTGGATGTGCTTCCAACTGTCGGCTTGGCAGTCGAAGGCTTCTGGGTGCTCGGCTTTGCTGTAGATGTGCTTCCAACTGTCGGCTTTTCAGTCGAAGGCTTCTGGGTGCTCGGCTTTGCTGTGGATGTGCTTCCAACTGTCGGCTTAGCAGTCGAAGGCTTCTGGGTGCTTGGCTTTGCAGTCGAAGGCTTCTGGGTGCTCGGCTTTGCTGTAGATGTGCTTCCAACTGTCGGCTTTGCAGTCGAAGGCTTCTGCGTGCTCGGCTTTACTGAGGATGTGCTTCCAACTGTCGGCTTAGCAGTCGAAGGCTTCTGGGTGCTTGGCTTTGCAGTCGAAGGCTTCTGGGTGCTCGGCTTTGCTGTAGATGTGCTTCCAACTGTCGGCTTTGCAGTCGAAGGCTTCTGCGTGCTCGGCTTTACTGAGGATGTGCTTCCAACTGTCGGCTTAGCAGTCGAAGGCTTCTGGGTGCTTGGCTTTGCAGTCGAAGGCTTCTGGGTGCTCGGCTTTGCTGTAGATGTGCTTCCAACTGTCGGCTTTGCAGTCGAAGGCTTCTGCGTGCTCGGCTTTACTGAGGATGTGCTTCCAACTGTCGGCTTGGCAGTCGAAGGCTCCTGCGTGCTCGGCTTAGCTGTAGATGTGCTTCCGATGGTTGGCTTGGCAGTCGAAGGCTTCTGGGTGCTTGGCTTTGCTGTAGATGTGCTTCCAACTGTCGGCTTAGCAGTCGAAGGCTTCTGGGTGCTCGGCTTTACTGTAGATGTGCTTCCAACTGTCGGCTTGGCAGTCGAAGGCTCCTGCGTGCTCGGCTTAGCTGTAGATGTGCTTCCGATGGTTGGCTTGGCAGTCGAAGGCTTCTGGGTGCTTGGCTTTGCAGTCGAAGGCTTCTGCGTGCTCGGCTCAGCTGTAGATGTGCTTCCGATAGTTGTCTTGGCAGTCGAAGGCTTCTGCGTGCTCGGCTCAACTGTAGATGTGCTTCCGATAGTTGGCTTGGCAGTCGAAGGCTTCTGGGTGCTTGGCTGAGCTGTAGATGTGCTTCCTATAGTTGGCTTGGATGTGCTTCCGATAGTTGGCTTGGCAGTCGAAGGTTTGTGGGTGCTTATGCTTGTTGTTTTAGCACTTGTTTCAGCGGTTTCATCTGTTAAGGTGGTTAGAGTCGTGCGATAGGTGGGTTTTTCTGTGGTGGCCTTTGAAGGATAGTAATTGGGACTAGTAATGTGATGTTCACAATTTGGTGTGGTGGGATGGTATTTGCATTTCGTTGGCGGTGGCCTTAAAGTAGTGTAAGTCGTCTTGTTGTTGCACGGATTGCGAAAATGCAATACTATTTCATTCGCTTTGTGCCCGGGAGCAATGCGTATATGTGGCCCAAACAAAGTGAACGCTGCGCCTGTGGCGACTAGTAAGGAAAGTATAAGGAGTCTCATTGTAATTGGAGTGCACGCCCGTCTTCTCCTTTAAGTAGATCCTGTTGGGTCGAACAGCGTGCGAACAGCTTGATGCCACCCTGGATACTAACTGAAGCGGGCCCTAGTGCTTAGTATTTAAATTATCTTTAAATTTGCCTTACATTTTTACAAGTATGGCAAAAATTGGCATTTTAGTGTCTAAATTTATATTCCCTATAAAATTAATACGTATTACGGATGCATATGCTATTTTGAAGCACGCGCTTGCTCTATTGAACTCTGATCTGGCTTGCGTAATACGCAATTTATCGTATGCGCAGGTCAGTGACGAGCTTTCGCCATTCCGACTATTAAAGGGCTAGCACGTAGCCAGGTCGGCCCGCGTGAATTAACCGTTGCCGGCACGAACCCAGCCACTTGTTCTCAAGTGCTCCGAGAATGTGCACATTGCTATGCCTTTCCGTGATTTTCTGTACCGTTAGCTCATAAGAAATGCGAAATTAGGGTATAGTCGGCTCCACTAACGTACTTGTAACAAGTGGTATAAGTATATACATATATTCTCGAGCTGGAGTAGTAGCTAAGTCGAATCAGCACAGTCTATACGTCTGTCGCTAGGCATTCAGCTTGAACCTCTAGGAGAAGGATATTTGGAGATTAATACCACAGCTGATTTGGAAAATACATACATATGTATATCATTACATATTAGGGTATCTGTAAGCTGGGTACTCCCGACTACAAAAATATGAAATTAATGATGATATTTTACAGTTATATTAGCTCAGAAATAATTTCTATAGAAGTTCTACATGTTGCCGTAGCTTGATGAGTAATATTATATTCTGCATATACAATATTTCATTTATCATTTCGTCTCTCTCAATATACTACGCCCATAGTTAGCATATCAAAAATTCGTAGCACTGCGTACTTCAAATCTAAACTAGATCTTCAAGAGTAACGAAATGCGAGGCATCTATAGATTTAGATCAGAGCAGAGCGCATAACAGAGATCATGATGAATATTGTGGAAACCCAATATACTCTCTTCGCTTTGTGAAGGTATATAAAAATATGCTGAAGTTTAGTATTTTTAATACTAACTTACTTCATATAACTAGACATCCAAAAAGTATGCAATCTTTTTTGCGTTATATTTAGTAGAAATGTGCAGCATATATTGGCATATATGTATATATTCGATATTTGTACTTTGAATAACAGCTCATTATCTTATTACCCACCTTAAGCTGTAAATTAATTTAGTTCTACATCTTTAGGAATGAATAAATGATCAGAGATGTTATAAATATACATTAAATATGTATAAGACAAAAAATATGAATAGAAATGTAATTAATAGTATAATAAAATATTATTTGAAGAATCCTTTAAAAAGATCTTTTGGCACTTTTTAAATCTTTTCTTTCTCAGCTCGCTCTTAGACCTCTGGCTAGGTCATTAGACGGACCAGCAAGACGAGGAAAATGCGAGAGCAGCATGTGGTTGTATAACATCGCCCACCTTAGGAACCATTGGATCCTTTTCACCTTAAGATCTATGATTTGACAGCTCTAAATACAATTAAATCAGTTTATTAATTGCCTAATGAAGCTTGAAGATTCTACATCTTTATAGTTTATAGACTTAGCTGTATTCCAAATATCATATCTACAGCCTGTAAAGCAACGAAGTGTAAATAGAGCTATTCGGGGAAGCAACTAAAAGTAAGTTTTGGTCATTTGTGAAAGGCTGAAAGCAAATAAATGAAAGAGTGAGGCATGTTGAAATAATATATGTATATATTTTTTACTTTTCATAGCAGATAACAGATATACAACATATCTAGAGGCTGGTCTCACTGAACCGCGCTCATTTCATACTTTATTAATATAATATTTTGGCATACACATATAACATACATATAAATATATGTATATAAATACTTAAACACTTAGTTAAAGGAATACGACTAATCGAGAGTATCTACTTACAGAGGTACACAAGCAACAACAAAGACTAATGCCTAAACACACACACACACACAACAATATGGGGAATACGTTTTGTGCGTTACGTCCGAGCGTGGTAATATTTACATTCGTTCGAATAAATGGTATATATTGTTCTGTAGGCCACTAGTTTGAGTTTGAACAGGCGACAAATCATTCGTTTTCAATAAGGCTCTAATGCATGCCAATGATGGCCGAAGGCCTTCGTATCATTTTAAGTAGTAGGCGTGGCCCTACTGGCTCACACCTCCTCGTCACTGGCCTGCGAGCAGAGGACCTGCTCCTGCCACCAGTCGTGCACCTCATAGACGGCGTTCGCCTGATTGTTGAACGGCAGCAGCTTCCCGCTGCCCCCAATCAGCTGGCTAATCATTGCCGAGGGACTGCTGAGCGGTCCATGATGATGCTGATGCTGGTGCTGGTGATCCGCGTAGCTGTGCAGCGCCGCCGCTGCGGCCGCCGACGCATTTATTGCCGGATAGTGAAACTGCCCGATCTCGCTGTTGAGCTGAGAGAAGAAAGTGGAGGCCTTGTTGCCGTCGCGCTGCTTGCCCAGCTGGCCCAGCTGGCCGGCATGGGGCAAGGTGGTCATCGAGTTCTTTTTGCGCTGCTGGCTGCTGATGTGCAGGCGCTCCTTGTCGCTCAGCGTGGAGCGCTGCTGGGGATCGCTCGAGGTGGGCGCCAAGAATTTGCGGCCCGCCGAGCTGCCCGTCGAATCGCTGCGGTTGAGCGCGTACGCCCGCTTCCCAACGGCCATCACATAGCGGGCGTTCGAGACGTGCGGATCAGCGTGAGGCGGCACCACGGCGCTACTGCTGGCATCCTTCTCATCGTTCTCCGTGGAGCTCAGTGTGGGCGAGAAGGCGTCGCTGGTGGGCGGACAGGTGCCAGCCACCGCACCGCTGATGGTGCTGATCGCTGACTTGTCTATGATGCCGCCAGGCGCCTTGTCCTCCTGCACATTGGCGCGCATCACTATCTGCTCATTGGTGGCCCGTAATCCGGCGATAAGTGAGTTTTGCTGTTTCTGTGGATGGTTGGATGGATAGTATCACAATGGTTATCCAAATTGTATGGCTAAAGATGCTTACGCTAGCATTTTGCGCTCGAATTTTCTTGAGACAGCCCTCGAGCCAGGTACGTATTGTCATCTTGGCCACCTCCTCCTCGACCAGGTACTCGAATTCCTCGCGAGCCAGCAGCTCCTCCAGCTGCAGCGCCTTTCGTATGTCAACGGAGCGATAGGACAACATGCTGAGTGAGACACACCAAAATTTAGTTCATGCCAAAACCTAAGAGCCGATCGGCTGACTCTTGACCTACTTGATGACATCGTGAAAGGTTACATCCTCGCCATTGTGCAGCTTGTCCAGCTCGTAGCACATGTACTTGAACAGCAGGCGATCCTTTTGGGGATCACACTCGAGCCGGCCCTTCAATAGCCTCAAAATGAACTTGACCCGGCGCACCGGTATGACGCCCCGCTGGTGTATATCCACAATATTCCAAGTGTTCTGGAAATTGCGTATATCGGCATAGGAGAGCAACGCATCCTCTTCGTTCGAATAGAACAGCGAAAAGTTCTCCATGATAATAGCTGTGAGAGACATTTCATGAGTAACTTTCTAATCTATTCGATTGTCATGGTACCCACCCACAAGCAGATTGAGCACAATGTACGTGATTATGACGTAGAATGTGCAGAAGTAAATCAAGCTAGCCGTAAAATTGCCGCAATCCGTTTCCCAGTAGTTTTCACCTCGCGTGCAGTACGGCGGCTGGACCATGCAGTCGTGCATGATCTTATTCCAGTCCTCGCCTGTGACAATGCGGAACAGCATCGCAACGCCTGTCACAGGTGAGCCGAAGTTGGCGCGTCTTCCAATGCCTTCACCATATTTAACGGTGCCTGAAGCAGTCAATGCAAATGTGAAAGTAGATGTCCATAAATATATCTGGGAAATGGATGGGCACTTACCAAACAGAATGGTGCCGGCTAATGCATAGAAGAAGACCAGCAGAAACATTCCAAAGATGATGAAGAATGACTTGCAGACGGACACACCGACCGTTAGCATCAGCATCTTCAGCGTAGTGTGCTTTCCGGTGATGGTAAAGAATCGCAGGATAACCACCATAAACCCAAAGAAGTACGACAAATCGTTCTGCAAAAATCAATATCAGAGGGGAGTACAAAATATGTACATTGTACATACATATGATAATCATAATAAATAATATAGACAATGTTAGGGTAATCCTTATAAAAACAAATTTATGTATATATACATACACATAATAATATATACATACATAAAAAATATATTGGAAATTCAGTCAGACCTAAGCCACTACGAGAAGGTAGATAGACTCTATGAGAATCTAATGACCAAAATTCAAGAAAGAAACCACTAGTCAAGCACGACTAGAAAACAGCCAAATCCTCGAGTTAGCTATAAATATTATAAAAATCAACATTGTAATAATCGAAACCCCAAGTCGAGCCCGACTGGAAGATACCCTAATCCTCGAATTAACTATGAATATTATAAAACTCAACATTTATAATAATCATAATAAAAGTTAGGAGAGTCGAGCTACACAGTAACTCAAATTCCAACTAAATAACTGAATTTTTATAATCATTAATCGATAGCATTAAAACGGAAGTAGATACATATGTGCCTAGAAAACAGTACTTAGGACGCTTAAGCATCTAGCTCTTATGGGTTCTGAGATCAACAACAGACAGACAAACCATATTTAATTTGACTCAACTCGTACTCCTGATCAAAAAGTATAAATACTATTAGGCTTGCCACGCCTCCTTTTGCCAGTTACATGGAATGATTTCCCATTTTCGATAGGCTCAGAGTATGAATAGCTACATATCCTCAAATAAATAATAAACAGCTTTTATAAACTTCATAGAAGTAGAGAACTGAAGGAATGATGGACAAACGGACAGACCTAGGGCTTATCCTCTAATTTATCATGACATGTCTTCTTTAGCCTCTTAAATTCATTTCAAGAAAATAAAATTATAGCCAGTTCAATTCAAATGATCAGCCTTACCCTGAGTATAGTTTGCAGTATAATCCAGATGACGCCCGCGACGGTTACCAGCAAATCGTATCGATTGCGCCTGGATTGCCAGTAGCCACGGGGTGTGAACGCAATGTTCTTCATGACCACCTCGATGACGAAGACAAAGGTGAGGACGGCGCTCACAATCACTAGACGTTCCGTGTGCACCTCGCCCTTGATCCACTGCAAATGGGGTGGGAATGGGACAGTTAAGATACTAACAATGCCAATTGATAGCCCATTTCAGTTACCGTTATGGACAGCAACATGCTGTTAATGAGCACCACCACAGCAATGACCCGCTTGAAGATGATGTGCTGCGTAATATCGTAAGTAAAGGCACGAATCTTGCGTCCATCCGGACGTGGAGGCAAGTGCAGGGGCTGGGCGATTTTGAGACGTTTCTTGAGATCGCACCATCGCCGCTGATCCACGGTGAGCAGGGCTGTGCCCTTGTTCTCCGAATAGTTGGCAATGACCACGCCCACGAACAACGTTAGTCCGATCATGCAGCCCAAGAAGATGTAGATGTGAATATAAATGGCGTGGATCTGCAAATTGAATATGTTTAGTACTACAAATAGAAGAGGCCAAGAGGTGACTTTACCGGTCCGACAGCTTTGATGAGTACATCGCGCACATCTAGCCAGCCCTTGAACGAGAGCACCTCGAATAGGGTGAGCATAGCATCGCCAATATTGTCAAAGTTGAAGCGACGCGGGTTGGCCCAGACGCGCGGCACCAGCATGGCCGGATAGGATTCGTCTGGACCCGGAGTCAGCTTCATTTTCGTAACAAAGACACGTCGCATGAAGACACCGACACAGTTCTCACGGCGCAGTATTGTCGGATCGTTGCAGCGGGCCAAGCGTCCGCCGTACAGCTGTACGCCGTAGCTGGCAAAGATGAACATGAGCAGGATCAGCAGCGTGGATACCAGCAGAATTTCCTTAAAGCCTCGGCACAGCTCATAGACCACCTTTCGCATGTGCGGAACTAGCGTAAAGATTCTCAACGGCCGTACGCAGCGCAGTATCATCAGCAGCTGGGCCGCCGAATTGGTGGGAATATTGTGCGGCATCCAGCACAGGAACGACGTCGAGACAACATAGATGAACACGTCCAGCGCTGCAGCCACGTCCTTGATATAGGCCTTGGGCGTGAAGAACAGGCCATCGGCCAGTATCTTCATGGCCAGCTCCAGGCTCATGAAGATGACGAAACCATATTCAGCGATCTGCAGCGTGGGATGATCCATCAGGCGGTAGCTGGGCGTCTCGAACATCATCGAGATGCACGAGAGCGTGGTGGCGAATATCATCACCCAGTCCAGGTAGGTGACCAGACCCAGGAAGTTACTAATAGATGGGCATGCGAATAATGCAAATGCGAGTTAGCTGAGTCCAGCTTGGGGCAACCCGAGGCGCTACTTACTGCAAGCTCTTGTACTGCACCTTGCGCTCCTTGCCGGTTAGGGGATCCTTCAGGCGCGCATCGTAGCGCGCGTGCACGATCTTCTGGCAGATCTTGCGGAAGCGACTCTCGCGCGGCACCAGAAACAGCGGCGTGTCGAAGAACGGATGGTTTTCCCGTAGATCTTCCTCGCGCTGATTGCGTCGCATTTCAGCCTGCTGGCGCTTCGCCTGCAGCAGCTTGATGTCCAGATCGTGGGGCCGGGCCCGGCCCGAGTTGGCACGTGGTGCGGCCGCAATGTCACCGTTCTCCATCAGATGCTCGTAGGTCTGCTTCAGCTTGATCGAACCGGAACGGACGCTGCGACGTATCGAACGGGAGCCGAATCTGCGAATTGGTAGCGTACACACATCAAACGAATCATGCCGCCCACGGGCAAAGCTCACTTACTTTTTCTGATCGACGCGCCAGGGCTTCGAGTGCGTGATCGTGCCCTGGGACTTGAGGCCACCCTTGGTGCCCACCACGGGCAGCATCGCTGAGTCGCCCAGCATCAGGCGTTGATTGTTGCTGTCGCTGTGGGCACGAAAGATTATCAAACCATATTATCCACAACAACTTAATAGCATTATATTCCCGTTACTCACTTAATGATGTGCGTGATTGCCAACTTACGGAGGCTACTGCCAGCGGCTCTCACCTTGGCCGTCTTGTTCATGATGCGCACCGGCTTCTGCTTGCGGAACACTACATTGGACTCCCAGCACTCGGACATGGGACGCTTACAGTTCTCGACTAGCGATGGATCGTCCGTCTCCAGTTCGATTACGAAATGCTTCATGAAGCTCTCACGCACCTTGGGTAGTATAAAGTCGTTGGGAATACGGTGCAGAATGGTCATTTGTGGTGAGTCTGGGAATTTCTCAAAGATTCGTAGGCGAAATGGTAGAGTTTCTTTGATTTCAGCGCTTTGCTCGCGAAACTTGAGCTGCTTCAGCTTTTTTATGTCCTCGTCCAGCTCCAAATTATCCAAAATGACCGCCACGAAAAGACTGAGCACGATGAGTGTTACGAAAAGATGGTAGAGTATGAAGTAGACGGCGACCAGTGGTGTCAGCGTCTTGCTGGTGCGTATCATGGTCTCATCCATGACCTCCACCCATGCCTCCTGTGTGAGAATCTGGAACATGCTCATGAAGGCCTCCGGGAACGACTCGAACTTGGTGAAATCGCAGAGGAAACAAAACAATTGCATCGAAATGCTGGAGCTGATGATCAGCAAGCACATGGTGAAGATGATCAGGGAGCCGAGCTTCTTGCCGGGCCCAAAGATCTTGTAGACGAAGCCCTCGAGCATGGGAGAGGCCTTAATCAAGCGCACGACACGGAGCACTTGAAAGTACGTCAATCCGGACAGATAAAAGATGGGCACGATGTGCAGAGTGGTGCCAGCGGCCAGCAGGAGCTCGAACTTGTGTATGGAATGCTTGTAGTAGCCGCGCCAGCCCAGGCAGTAGATCTTAAACAGTGTCTCGAGGTCGAGCAGGCAGGTGAATATCACCTCGATGTAGTAATATCTCTCGTAAAAGACGTGACGAGGCCGGCCATCATGCTTGAACGCCATCGTGGCCGTCACAATGCCATTGGCCAGGATCACTGTCATGACCAGCATCCGGAAGTAGGGCGAGCGGAGGATGGCATGGCATGTCTCCGGCGCCAAGCCGCCGTGCTTGTTATCATCGATCGTGACCAATCGCCAGCCGGAGTCGTTGCCACTGAGTATCTGGGAGGCGGCCGTCTTTTGGATATGCCCTCTGGCTCCCCACATCTGTTGAAACTGGACGCGTATCTCGTTGAAGGTCTCCGTGATGACAGCAATGAAGACGTTCTTCACCAGCCAAGCTAGGAAAAATATCATGGTGCTGAAGTAGAATGCGGCACGCCAGGCTGGCAGAGAGTCTATGGCCCGGTACATGATGAACACCCATCCCTCCTGCGAGGCGGCCTGATAGACCGTAAAAATGCTCGTGGCAATGTCCTCGAAGCCATTGAAGCCAATGACGTAGCTACTGAGGAAGTCCATCTTCATGCAACGCATTCCCGGTGAACACTGATAGCCCGAGTCTGGATCCATGGAGCAGAAGGTGTCGGGTATAGCCAGCGAATTGATCGTGAGTATCCTAATGAGAGAGAGAGAGAGGGAGAGAGAGAATGCTTAGAAGGGCGCTCACTCATCGCCATACTCGATATACTTACGGCCTGCCGAGCAGATCATAATTCGTATTATTCATGACGCAGTGATTCTTCAGCTCCCCGAAGAACTGTACGCCGAGCAGTCCGTATAGCGACATGAAGAATAAGAAGAAGAGCGTCACATTGTAGATTTGCTGACTCGAGCGTCTGAAAAGGGAAGGCTCCAGTTGTCATCGACTGTTTTCGAAATGAGATGGTTCTTCACTTACTTGAAAATTTGATTGATGCGACTCTTGGGCATGCTGAACTTGAGAAAAACTCGCAGGAATCGTATCATAATCAACGGACGTGGCGCACGCATAATAGATAGATAAGAAAACCTGTAGACGAATAAGACAAAGGGGTTGGAAGTTTCGATGCAGTGAATTCGCATTGATGTTGACTTACTTTGGCACAATTTCAAGCACTTCGAATATCTGGAGTATGATGGAGACCCAGAGAAAGCTCACCATGGAGGCATCGAACTGGCACCAGTGATCCTTCAAATAGGGCACCTCGCCCTGCCAAAGAAATGGAGAACGGAGTACGTTAGCTCAAGCTCATCTCATCATCGAGTTAACTTACGTTCAGTACTCCACGAATGTGCATCTTGGCAATCATCTCGGCCGTGAAGAGCACCGTCACAGCCGTATCGGACACAAAGGTGATGTACTGCAACGAGGGATGACGCTCGAAGGTCTTGGGCGTGTTCAGCGAGACGGAGGCGAGTGAGACCAATGCACAGAGGCGCATGAGGCGGCGCACCCACAGCTTGTTGACCCACTCGATGTCCGCGCTCTCGTTCAGGGACTCCTCCGGGCCGTAGTCGGCCAGAAAGGGTTCGCCGCCCTTGAGGCTCTGCTTCCTGCCGAGCATAATCTTGTTGCCGATGCCAGTGGCGATGCCCAATCCGATGGGTGGCACTCCCGTAATGGCGGCGCTGCCCACAGTGCTGCTGATGCCACCGCAAATGCCCATGCCCGCCGCGGCGGCTCCACCGCCCAGGCCGCCAATGCCGCCCAGCAGATTGAGGCCGCCGCCAACGCCGCCCACAGGACACACTGAGGCGCCGGCTCCATTGTTGTGGGCATTGCTCGAGGATTGGCCACCGATGGCCGTTGACGCTCCCGCGCCGGCTGCCGTTGACAAGCCGCCAGGCTGCTGCTGCATCCCACCGTAGGCCGTGCTGCTGCCGCTGCCCGAGTTCACAATCGTGGTCGGACTGTTGAGCACGCTGGATGCATCTTGGCGTGTGCCCAATCCGTTGCAAGGACTGCTACCCGGCGATGGATTAAAGTTCAAATGGCTGATTTGCTGCTGCGAGCTGCGCAGATGCGAGTGCGGATGCTGATGCTGATGCTGGTGCGGATGCTGTTGCTGCTGTTGCTGTTGATGGGAATGCGGATGCTGCGGATGCTGCGGATGCTGTTGGTGTTGCTGCGGTGTCAGGCTGTTTCCGCTGGAGGAACTGGTGCTGGCCGTCGCTGGCGTTGTGATGCCGCTGGCGGAGTGAAAGCTGCCGCTGCCTCCCGTCCGTTTATTACGAGCAGCTGCACCCAAGCGACGAATTTGTAAGCGGTCAATCATTCAAGCAGCGCATCTTGCTCCCGCCTGGGCCGTGAGTTATGTGAATATCCGTGCCGCCAAGACAAAGGCGCAAATGTCTTTAACTTGTCCGCGTATCTAAGTGTGTGTGTGTGTGTGTGTGTGTGAAGAGACGTCAATTAGTCACAATTTATACTACTGTCAATAGATAGATATATGTATGTACATATATCAGCACGTTGAAGCGCTTTCAACCCCCATGAGCAAGGCAAGAGAGAGTCCTGCACACACACACACACACGTATACTTATTCACTTGTCTTGTTTACCACACACACACATACATACATACCTATGCACATATCGTACTTACATTTTCTTATCAGCTCTTTGCTTACATACTTTTGTTTTCAATCGGAGTTTGCGCTTTTTTATCATTTGCCTCCATCTCAAAGGCGCGTTATGCCAAGTGGAATGTCTTACTGTTTTACCAGAACCGTCTTTTTCTTTTTCTTTTGTTTGTGACTGATTTTCAACTAAAGAAAAAGTAAAAGTAAATTATGAAAACGAAACGGCAAACTGCAATTGGAGGGCAACGAATGCGCGCTCGGAGCCAACGGTTATTCCAGGGACGTACACAGATGCAGACTGCTACGGCGGAGTGCCTAACAGTTGACATCCTGCCAAATACAGGGTGTACGCTCTGGGTGTCCGGCGCCTGCGCACTGGCCGTGCCAAGAAACGGGTCGATGATGGCCACACAGTAGTCATCAGACTTGTGGAGAGTGGTGTCACGTTTGGTGGGCTAAACGGCGTGCGATTAAGTGCTTCAAGTGAACATGGGCGGAACATCGTCGCGTAATAAATCACAATCCGTGAGCTATCCGGAGCACGATGATCCGGCGTATCGCAAGTGCCAGGAGCTGAAGGCAAGTGCAATTATCTAATCTTGTGGCATTGGCCAGCCTAACGAAACCCCATGCAGATGGAGCGCTGGATTCAGATGCACTACCAGATCAAGCAGCGGGAACAGGCCCTGGCCATTGCCCAGCATCGGGAGCTCTTCTACTGGCTGAGCGGCTTCTACATCAGCGCCGTCTGCGGCTGTGCCAACTATTACCAGCGGGTCAAGCGCGCCTCGGTACTGGCACCGCTGCTGCCGCTCACCTTCGTCATGGGCTACTATGCGGACTGGGCGTACGGCAGTAAGCTGCACCGCATTCAGGGTACATCATCATCATCTCTCTCTCTCTCTCTCTCTATCATCGTCAATAATCACTCCATTTTACAGCCGAGGCGAATATAATCATGGAGCACGAGCAGGAGCTGCTGCACTGGCCGGGCGGACTGCCAACGGTTGCCAGCATCGATGAGGCCCGGGTCGAGGTGCACATGGAAAAGAAAATGCATCCGCATCACATGTAGACAGCAAAGTGTCCGTACTCGATTTCCGCATCCAATCTCAAGTGGCTCATCTATTTTCCCAACTCTTTTGCTCAAAGTTATTATTACTCAAGCGTACGTCATTTATGCATCGGTAGTGCACGGTACATATACGTATGTATGTGTGCATGTGCATATGTTTATATCAACTGTTGAAATACTCTTTTAAGCTCTTAAACTCTTTTCCTTCCCTATACTCTATATACATATATATATTTATATATAGTTACATATAATGGGTATACACCCATATACATGTCGGTACATATCCCGACTCCTGCAGAGTTCGTATGTATGTATGACATGTGAGTGCATAGGAAATTTCATACATGCATATGTATATGCACTCAAGCGATGCTCTTCGATGCCTATGCATAGCAGGAAGTGGAGATCATACTCACATATACATACCTATACAGTAGACTCCGGTTAGAACGACTCCGCTTATAGAGTTTGTACGGTGATTGAGAATAAACATATACGGCTATAGCGTCGTTCGGATATTAAGACGTTCCCCTCAGCATCGCTACAACCGGATTCTAACTTATACGAGCGTTACTTTTAAGTATATTTATTCATTTACATATATTCTAAAAAAAAAAGAAAGGAAACCAAACATGTTCACACATTCACATCATGATGTACGTCGATTCTCTTACAAGTTACCATCGGACTTACGTATATACATACTTCCTTATAAACAAGCATACATATATTAATGGAGGAATGAATGTTTTTAAAGACAATACTTCTTATATTATACGTTTAGGTAATTATTGTAACACTAATGTATAACAAGCTAGCAATTGTAGCCTAGAGAGCATCTAATAAAGTGTCTGTGTGAGTGCCTGCGTGTGCGTGTGTGCGTGTGTGTGTGTGTGTGTGTGTGTGCGAGTGTGAGTGTGTATAGTAACAGTACCAAACCAATAAACCGATTTCCAATTCAATCCAATCAGTAGTGTATATGCCCATCCTCGAGCAGACCGTCTTCGATCAGCGTACGGTTATCCTTCTTGTAGTGCGTGTCGCAGAACTCGGCGATGCGAACGCAAGCCTCCTCGAGCATCGCGGCTGGGACTGTCAGGACGATGCGTATGTAGCCCGGATAGGAGAAACAGCTGCCGGGCAGACAGAAGACGCTCTGCTCGTTGACCAGCTCCTGCACGAAGTGCGTGTCGTCCTTGAAGGCCAGAAAGCGCTCAATGCAGACGCCAATCATCATGTACATGGCGCCGTTCGGCATGACGGGATTGAGCCCGGGCACCGCCTTCAGCATCTTGTACGCCAGCTGGGCATTGGTCTATATTGAATATGAATATTGTGTTATTGGGATTTACTGTTTGTTCGCTGAGCTGATCGAATTTGCACTCACGTGAAGCACCTCGATGACGCTATCAAAGTAGGACTGCGGCGTCTTGGTCAGTATGTCGGGTAGTGCACCCTGGATGATCGTGTTCGTGCCGAGAATGCGGCCGCACATGTTCTTGAGGCCGTTGAGTGCGGTGCCCAGACGCTTGTGATGGTCGTGCACAATGATCCAGCCCATGCGCCAGCCGGGCACCAGGAAGCGCTTCGTGAGACCGCCGCACGAGAGCACCGGCACCTCACGGGTGAGACTGCTAACCGCCACGTGACGCGAGCCCGGAAATACAAAGTGCTCATAGATCTGATCAAAGACAAAGAAAATCAAGTGGTAAAAGGATCGTGGAGTAACTCAATGCGCACTAACCTCATCGGCGATTATGGGCAGATAGTGGCGTTCGCAAATGTCAATCAGCTCCAGCAGGTGCTCCTCATCGTAGACGCTGCCGCAGGGATTGCTCGGATTGTTGATCAGCAGCGCGGCCGTATTGGCATCGATCAGACTCTCCAGCTGCCGGAGATCGGCACGCCACTGCTTCTCCGGCAACAGTTCATAGTAGCGCACTTCAATGTCCAGGCCCTCGGCCAGGGTGTGGTAGAGGCAGAAGCCCGGTCGGGGCACCAATATGTTCTGGCCGCGCTCGGCCAGCGCCAGTATGCAGTACTCCAGGGCCGAGGAGCAGCCGCTGCAGAGCAGCACCTCGCTGGGATCGATTGTGCCGCCAGGACGCTGATGTGCACTGTACTGGGCCACCGCCTGGCGCGACGCCTCATGGCCCTGGGTGTGGGCGTAGCCATTGAACTTGCCGCTCTCCAGCGAGCGGAGCACAGCCTTCATGGTCTCATCGGCCGCCTTCAGGTTGCCGAACGTCGTGGGATCACCTACGAAATGAGATGAACTATGTAGTACAATGTCTTCAACTCGAAGAGGATCTATGGGAGAAATGTGGATTCGACTAAGGCCTGCCCTATTACGCTAGATCCTAACTCATTTTCCCCGACCCGGCCTAAAACTCGTTTCGCGTATTTTTGCATGTTTCCGCCTTGTCATTGCGTCCCATGTGGGACAACAATATTCCACCTTCTAAGCAAATTCGATTCTTGATCTTGCTCCAAACAGGTGAAACTACATTTTATGCAAATGCATTGAAAACGCGCGCGCGCGCTCGACGCCATGAAAACAACAAAAAGAACACAAACAACAAGAATAAATAATATTAATAATAATAATAATGATAATAATAATACTAATAATGTGTAACAGAGCTCGAATTGTGGCTTCTGGAACCGCCCTATTAGCTTTGAATAAATTAAGGGGCAATACGCAATATGCGAGCATCATAAAAATGCATATGAAACTGAAGAAAGTTCGATGTAGATCTAGGTATTTATAGATATTATATTATTCCAAAGTATTTTCATAAATATTTGTATTTTTGACAAAACGAAATGTATTCCATGTGGAAATGCCATTTGCGTTTAATTACCTCGATGTAGATCTAGATATTTATAGATATATTAGTATTCCATAATATTTAAATAAATGTATTTTTATATTTGACAAAATGAAACGAGTGTTTCACAAAACTAGTTTCAGTTGAGCACAAAATAATACGATTTAATATTGATAAAAATAAAAAATAAAAAAAAAGTAGAAGCTCGAAATATTGGAGCTGCGTCTCGAAAGGGCCAGCCGGCTAGCCAGCGAGCCCCCCTCAGAGACAAGCGAGATTTGGCACATCTACCATATCGATATAATCAATTCAAATATATGTATGTATGTCTGTAATTTGATGGCACAGAAAGTAGAATTTTAAAATATTCTAAGCCGACGATCAGACGATCGACTCTCTATGGAGCTACTCACCTATGGATAGGGGTATCATGGGCTTCTGTGGATTGGGCTTGATCTGCAGCGCCTCGACAATGTTGCGAATGCGATTGTGCGTGTTGAGGGACAGAGAGGAGCCCTTGATCTGCCACTGAGTGCGACGCTGAGCATCATCTTCTAGCTTCTGCAAGTGCAGCTCCTGGGCGAGCGTCTCGTCAACGATTGCGACTCCGCTGCTGGGAGCTGTTGCCGGAGGGTTGGCGTGGCTGCTGCGGCGGCTTTCAAACTTGTGATCTTTGCTGACAGCACTGCTAAGCATTATCACCAGAGCAGGGTATGAACGATTTTTGGCACAGAAAAAAACAAAAGAAAAATACAAAAAAAAACAACCAAGGGCCCAAAGGAGAGTCGAGAATTTAAACCAAATCGAGGCAGTTGCCGGACACGCGCTTGTGGCTTCTCGGCGGGGCGGCTCAGTTCAGTATTCAAATGAATGTAAAATTGGAATCCTGATTTTCATTCCACACAAGCATTGGTGATCGCAATCTCAATGATGGGTCTCTGGGGCTGTGGTTGGGTTGCGTTGGCGTATCGTATTAGGTCGATGCGAATTCTGGTCTAAATCAAAACTGATTTACTCGGCTGATCTCTTGGTGCTTTTATCGGCTCTGGCTGCGCCGCTTGGCCGCTTTAATATATACGCCATATATATATATATATACGATTTTCTAAGACATACCTACGTACATATATACATATGTACGGCACCGCACGCGCTTCGGCCGGACCCGAGACGAAGAACAACAACGGCTGCAACTTCGGCTTCAGCTGCTGCTCGGGCCTATCCACTGATTTGAATACTGTTGTGGATCGGTCGATCGATCGATCGATCGATCGATCGCTCGGTCGAGACGACAAAAATAAGTAAATAAATATACATACGAACATACTTTTGCATATAAACAATATGTAGATTTTGTATAAAGCCTGATTCGACTTGGGACAAGATTATTTAGTTAAAAAAACAAAACAACAACAACAACAACAATAACAATAAACGATAACAACGACATTGTAGCATTTGCAAAATGCCTAAAGTTTTATCTCTTGATAACCAACAACAGTTTGATTACAACAATAACAGTTAGTATTATTTCGTAGAGCTTAGTCTCATCCCAGATACACTCAATCTGTTCTACTATAGACATGCATATGTATGTATATGTACCTATATTTCTCCTAAAAATATATCACATTGAATTCGATTGTTGACTGAAACGCAGTTTGCTAATCAGGCTACGGATATTCCGCATAAATGCATATGCATGTGGTCTATTAGGCGATCTATTATGACGCCTGATGCCAATGGGAAAATGGAAATCGCGAAGACGACGCAATATCTGGGAGCGCAAACAAACAGTTTACGGCTAGCTATTACGGCTAAAAAAACGAAAGAGAGCGAGAGAGCCAGACAAAGAGAGAGAAAGAGAGAGAGAGAGAGGGTAGCCGACCTGAACCGCTATTCCGGTCAGGTTTGTAACTTACATTTTACATAAATGTGTTGCTGTTGTTGTTGTTGCTGCGCGCACTTGGCTTAGTCACAGTTACTATCCACTATATTTAACCATATGCTAAATTATGTCAGCGGCACAAAACCAAATACTGGTTCGTCTGATTCCACTGCGAGCGAGCCTCCTGCTTGCCTTCCTCTTCGAAAATAAAAAAAAATTAAAATAAAAAAACGAAACTCGTTTCATTTGCGGTGTCCTAAAAAGTATTCATTCAATGCCCCGCCTCACAGCTAAAGTGCAAATGCCAATGGATACAGATCGGATTAATTTATCATTTTTGTCCACACAATAGATTCGAAAACATCACATAACTGTCATATAAATTTGATGCTTTTATTAACTAAATATGCTAATGTTTATTCGAAAATCTCTTTAAATGTTTAAGTCGCATCATTCATTCCACTGGAATATTCTTAAATGGAGTAACCATTATCTGGGAGGTTCCTTATTATTATCATTAATATTCCCATCCAAATTCAGCTTGACGTATTGTTGGTGCACGCTGGAGCTAAGTGAGACACGGCTTTGAGATGTTTCAATACAAATACAAGACAAGTATTGGAATTCGAGGCGTTAAGTATCTAGTTTTTGTATATCTACAGTTCTTACATACAAATATATGTAATAATATCAATATATACATATTTATATATATAAATATATATATAAACTGGTATTTAAATGTATATTAATATGAAACCATTTATTGTTGCATAAAAAGATCTGTTCAAATTTCGCCTTAACGCATCATTCGTTTCGGCTAGTATACAAATACACACACACATATATATGTATATATATACACATGAATGTATATTAATGTGCACGGCAAATATATTGTTTATCATAGAGGAGAGTTCATTAACATATTTGTTCATATACAATACAATATATAAAGCGAGAGTACTCTTAACATAGAACGTGTTAGTTTCACTTCGATTGACAAAAATAAAGATATATGTGCATTTTATATTGACATTAGAATTATTTGACTTATTTTTACAAAGAATCGACTTAAACTGAGAGAGAGAGAGAGAGAGAGAGAGAGAGATGAAAAAAAAATGAGTTCAGCAGCGCGTTTCACTCGGCTGGCAATTAACATTTAACTGTACAAAAGTGTGGCCGCGGCAGGATCTGATATTCATCTGATATCTATATGGTATATTGCAGTTAAACACATCTATTTGCGTTTGAACATGTTGCTGAGCCGTCGCTTCGGTGGCGAGTTCTGCAAAGGAACAACGGAAGTTTCTCATATTAAACAAATTTCGATTGCAATCTTGATTATTGATTATAAAATCGCCTGTTGTGTGCCGCCTGCTGCCTGCTGCCTGCCACATCCTCACTGTGCTAGAGAAGCAACAGCATCAAGCCCACGGCAGCTGTGGCCGTCAGATAGCTACAGAACGGCATTAGAAATAGGAACAAGACAATGCCGAGACTGAGGGATTTGATGAGGCCAATTCGATGCCGCCGGCGTTGCCAGAGATTCAGCAATATATTGCCACGCCTGCGATGGGGTAAGTGTCTCGATTCGCTCAGCCGGTTCATGGTGGTCACGTTTATATGCGGCAAGCGATGCGTTCGAATGTGGCTCAGCGAGTAGGTCGTCCACGATTGCAGTGACGAACAGTTGGTATTGCAGCTGGCGTTCGAGGTGTTCTCCGTGGCGTTGGACGCGCTGTGCGCCTGCCTCTGCGGCACAGTCTCTACTAATTCATAGCTATATTGCAGCGGCTGCAGTTCAAAGGGCGCCGTCGAGGCTGTCTGGCGGCACAGCTCCTCGAAATGGATATCGTAGCTGAGATTGTTAACGGCGGCGATGCTAGTGCTAGCGCCGTCACTCAACCAGGCGCAAACGTGATCCTCCTCGAATTGCTGTAGCGCAGCCAAGTTGGAGTCGCGGTCGCATTCGTATTTGGCGACCAGCGCCTTCAACAAAGCTGGCTGCTCCTCGTCATCCCAATGGGAATGCGAGTTATTCACAGCCGCCCGATCCACACTAAAAGTGGCCGCCTCTGAATCGCTGCTGTGCTCCAGCTCGGATTCCGCCTTGATGTCCAGGCAATTCCAGGACTTCTTATCCAACAGCACCGTGGCACCCATGGCCATCAGCGGGCCATTATTGCGGTTGAGCACGCAGTAATTGTTGTTCTCATTCGGCTTGGGTAGGGCATACGTTCCATTGGCAAGCTTCAAGGATTCTTTGCTATCTTCTTCTTCATCTTCAACTTCTTCTGGTTCTGCTGTCGGATCATCGTCAGTATCGAGCAGCTGCCTGCCTCTATCGAAACATCCAATGCGTTGATCCTTAATCTTGCTTCGCTGCTGCATGCGCTTGTGACTCATCTGCGCCGTCGAGGACAATCTAGCACGGGATCTGCCCCTATTGCCGTACAAGTGAATGGATTTGCGTGAAATGGATTTACGTCGGCGTCCACTTGAGACACTTTGGGTAGCGGATGTTAGACTACTGCTCGAGCTGGTTGTTATTAAGCGACGGCGACAGATGCTCGGCCTACCGTTCTGATCGTTAGACGACGCCAAGGGCAGAGCATCGTTCAAGTGCGGTGTCACTTCCTGCTCTTGCTTTAGCGGCTGCTGGCCATCGGGTGGCCCATCACCGTGGACAATTAGCTGCTGCCGCTGATCATAGAAGGAGCGGCTGCTGCGCGGCGTCGATGTACAAAACGCTGTTTGCAATGTACGGCGATGCATAATGCCCTTTAACAGGCTCTCTTTACGGTGACGCCGCCTCTGTGAAGGAGCATATTATTCTTTTAATGGGCCGTGGCGGCATCAACCACACAAAAGCACGAGGACGTTTATAAGGGGCACGACAACAGGCAGTAAACACAGGCTAAAACACAAGAGGAGACGACAGAAACACACAGATGCTCTTCGCTTGCTTTTCTTACCTCGTCCCGTGGCAGACATTGTCCTCCCCCGCCGCCGCCGCCGTTGCCAATGCTGAAGCGAGATGCAAAGATCTTAAAGCGAGCCGGTGTCTTGGCCGTACCATTATTGTCACAAGTCTCACGCAGTATTTCCCGCGGCGGCTCCGAGCCGCCAAACGACAGACGTCCACCATTTTTGCTGGGCGTTGGCGGACCCGGACGCTTATAGTGGGTGCCCATGGACTTCTTGCGCATACCAACACCGTTGCCATCTGTGGTGCTCAGCAGCGCACTCATGCTGTCGTCCAGGCTGTGCGGCCCATCCTGTCAAAGATGAGGTACATTAAAACACATTAAAGCCATTGGCCATTATTTGAGATGCAACCAACCAAGCGAAAAGCCTCAGCCCTCAAACACTCCCTTCATCTTGATCGCTATGGTTTTTGAATGCTTACTTTAATATCGTCCTCCTGGGCGCCCAGGTCATACTGCGCCGCATAGGCGCTCTTCAAATGCGGCGGCTGCAGCGAGTTCCGATACTGCAGCTCTTCGGCACTTCAGTTATGAAAGCAAAAAAACCAAAAATCATGTGAATATTAAATTTGTCTGCACGGTAAGTGAAAGATGGACGTACGTCATATTGGGCACGGTGCCCAGCTTAAGATCCGTCAGGTAGGTGTTATTGAAGACCTCGCCCTCTTCGTCTTCCATGGCCAGATTGCTGCCCAGATTGGCGGACGGTGCACTTGGCCGCTTGAACGGCTGCCAGTCCTCTACAGCGGGCAGAGATGACATTGCCGGCTGCTCCGCCTCCTGCAGGTGCCGCAGCTGCGTACTGACAATCGCATGTTTCTTTTGCTCCTCCAAAAGCTTCTCATTCAGCCGCATTATCTGATCAGATAACTTCCGCGTATGCTCCTCATACTTGGCGACCTACAATGTGTGAGAATGAAAAGTATTTGGTATTTGTGAATTCACGACAGTTAGATTATAGAGGGAAATGGAATTCTATATCGTTCGATCGCGACATTTATAGATATAGATATCTGCTCGTATATGAATATCTATTCGAAATGGTCTCGACTATGCCCTGCTTCTTTCAGCGGCACTTAGTCTTGAGACCAGCTTCCATTGAAGACATGATTATTATTATCACAGCCAGTCACTCGTATTCTAACAGCTATGCCAACTCACCTGAGCATTCAGCTTTTCCAGTTCAGCCTTGTGGTTAGCCGCCTCGCGCTCCTGTTTCTCCTTGATGCGGCTCACCTCCGCCGTGTACAGTGTGCGCTATAGTTGTCAGATTATGTGGTTTAGGGTAAGTGGCGCGTGGTAAGTGTGTGAGTGGTGAGTGGTGAGTGGTGAGTAGTGAGTGGTGAGTGGTGAGTTAAGGGGCGAGTAGTAGTATGCGAAAGCACAGGGGAGGGGGGATAAGTGGTGAGTGGTGAGTAAAAGCACAAGGGGAAAGTGGTGAATAGTAAGAGCGAGTGGTGAGTAGTAAGAGTAAGTGGTGCATGAAAATACAGCAGTGCATGGTGAGTAGGTAGGAGTGAATGGTGAGTGGTTGAGGAGGTTGAGTGAAACCAAATAGGAAAATAGGATCGAAAGCAAACGAAAAAAAGACAAATTTATATATATAATACAATTATGATTAGCTTCTTTTTCACTTTGATGTCGAATACTTTTTGTATATTTTGTTCACTCTTTGTTAGAATTGTTGTAATTCAGTCACAGAACATTTATTAAAGCTAATTTCATTTACAAACATTTAAAGAAACTTTTCGGACGGTCATCAACTCAAAATTCACGCGGACTTTTAAATACTAGACTAATATCAACATTGTTGGCCTGAAGAATTAAGTATGTTATGCCCAAGACAACGATCAACATAATCAGCAGTCTTAAACAGATGTTTTCTTTATGCTCTTTGCATTTTCGTATTTGATTGTATTTGCCTGCTTCGCGACGCTGATTCAAATCGTATTATGAATGTGTGTATGCAAAGTGTTAAGTGATAAGTGATAAGAGTAAGGTATTGTAGTTGGTGGAGTAGAGAAAGAGAAAGAGGAAACAAAGAAAATGCAATTTAATTTACAATGTGATTGACAATCTAGTTAATCTACTTGCTGAAATCGTTTGTATGCGTATCTACAAGGGCAGGCTTAAGCAACAGCTGGTCGAATCGCCCCTCCTCTGATGATTGATTGCTAGAGCGTTTTAATCAGTCCCAGCCAACAACACACACACAGATAACATGACAGAACAGGACAGACACAACTACGAAAGCGCAAGACCATAGATGATGCCCCTTAAGGCACTAATATTTCAACATTTCAACATCTACCATACTGAATTCAAACGAGCTCACACCTGACGCTGACTACAACTGAAATTGGTTTGGACAACTACGCTCAAGTCGAGAGTGCCCGACTAGGAAATATCCTAAACTAAAGAAACTCACTTAGCAGCTAAATCAAATTATCAAGAATTAGAGTGAAATTGCAGACGGACAAACGATATATACATATACTCAATAGGATCTACCACACCATCTTCCACCTTCCAATGGGGGCTCAGAGTGTATATACTTAGACAGTTGGCATCATCTTAAGACGAAATGTTTTTCTACATATATTTATGATCCACTAATAAATATCTGCTAGCCAGTAATGAAGAAAGTCAAATTGAAATCGTTTATTTTTAGCCTTTTTTGTCTACAGGAAAAGTGCACAAACTGAAGTCATTAAATTTAGACATTTCAAATGAACTTTGATATAGAAAAGCTTCGGATATTAATGGAAAATTAACTATATTTTAATTTTTAATAACTAATATTTGCTTTAAAGCAGCGTCATATTAGGCTAATGAGTTATTGTGCGAGAGAACGAAATCAATAATAGTTAAATCCAGCACACATCAGACAACAAGAAGCATACGAGTACATTATAAGGTAGAACAACTCGGGCGTTTACTTACCATTTTGGACTTCATTTTTTCAAGTTTGCCTTCCATTTCTAGACGGTGATCCTTCAACCTTTGCTCACAGCGAGACATCTCTTCCTTGGTTTCACGATACTTTGCCTGCAATATCTGACAATCGAGGTCGCGCTGAATAAGGGTGTCTCGCTGCTGTTTTAATTGTAGCTGTGTTTCCTGTAACTCGTTGAAGCGCTCCATAGTCTGCATCTCAGTTGCCTTTATGAGCTCATCATGGGCGCTGCGGGTCTCAGCAAGTTCAGCATTGCACTTTTCCAGTTCCTTACTCAGAACACTCTGCTTACGCTTAAAAATTAGCTCGCATTCCTTGCTCTTGCTGCGCTCCGCCTCAAGTTCAGTCAACTTATCTTTTAGCTCAGACGTTAGGGACTCGTGCTGCTGCTTCACTGCCTCCAGTTCCTGGCGAGCAGTCGACAGTTCTGACTTCAGCTGCTGCAGACTTGAACGGTCTTGATCCAACTGCTCAGCACTGGCAGCGGCATTATTTTCATTGGCTATAATTAGGTCACGCATTGCATCTTTGGACTGCTGCAGCTGGTCCTTCAGCTCTGATAGCTGTTTCTTCTGCTGCACAATTTCAGAATTGAGCCCACCAATTTCATGGACCAGTTTCACCTTCTCATTCTCTGTCGCTTTGGCCTGATGCTCCAGATCGCGAATAATGCAGTGAGCTTTCTTCGACTCTCTCTCAAACCTCAGTAGTTGATCACGGTGTGCATCGCGTTCTGACTCTGCCTCAATGCGTAGCTGCTCCAAGGTGGCCTGCTTCTCCTCCGAACGGCTCGCACGCTCCTTTGTCTTGCGCAACTCCATCTGGAGACTCTCCTTTTCGTTTTGTAGTGCAATGATTAGCTCTGCCTGTTCGGTCTGCCTTGCCTTGGACTGAGCCATTTCCCGTTGCGTTTTAGATAATATCGCTTGCTGTTCGCCCAGTTTAATGGAAATTTTCTCCAATCGTTTGGTGCTCGCCTCCAACTGTGTTTTGGTCTTCTCCAATTCGTCCTCTCTCTTACAGATCAGGCACTGAACATCTGCCAGCTGCTTTTCGATGATGCGCTTCTGCTCTATCTGCTGTATTTTCTCCTGTTCCAGGCTCAAATTCTTATGCTGTTCGCTCTTTAATAAGTCCTCTAAATCATGAACCTCTGTTGCGACTAAATCTTTTTCCAACACCTTCTGCAAAGCCAGCTCCAACTTTTGCTGAGCAGACTTCAGTTTTTGCTCTGACTCTTCAAGTTCGCCCTTTGTCTTCTCCAACTGCACAGATTTGGCCATGATCTCTTTTTGAAGTGTCTTGATCGTTGCCTCGCCCATATGAAGGAGCCGCGTTTTCTCCGCAAGCTCCCGTTGCAACTCACTATTTATCTTCTCCAAGTTCTCGGATTTAGCTACGAGCTCTTTTTGAAGTGCTTGAATCGTGGACTCGTTCAATTGAAGGACCTCCGTTTTCTCCGCAAGCACCCGTTCCAACTCGCTTCTTGATTTCTCAAACAGCTCAGTTTTTTCCTTGATCTCTTTTTGAAGCGTTTCGATCGTAGCCTCGCCTATCTGAACTATCTTCGATTTTTCCGCAAGCTCCAGATCCAATTCGTTTCTTGATTTCTCAAACTGCTGAGATTTTTTCATGATCTCTTTTTGAAGCGTCTCGATCGTAGACTTGCCCATTTCAATTTGCCTCGTTTTCTCCATAAGCTCCAGTTCCAATTCGTTTCTTGATTTCTCAAACTGCTGAGATTTTTTCATTATCTCTTTTTGAAGCGTTTCGATCGTAGACTCGCCCATCTGAACTATCTTCGATTTTTCCGCAAGCTCCAGTTCCAATTCGTTTCTTGATTTCTCAAACTGCTGAGATTTTTTCATTATCTCTTTTTGAAGCGCTTCGATCGTAACCTCGCCCATCTGAACTATCTTCGAATTTTCCGCAAGCTCCAGTTCCAATTCGTTTCTTGATTTCTCAAACTGCTGAGATTTTACCATTATCTCTTTTTGAAGCGCTTCGATCGTAGACTCGCCCATTTCAATTAGCTTCGTTTTCTCCCTAAGCTCCTGTTCCAACTCGCTTTTTGATTTCTCGAACTGCTGAGATTTTTCCATGAGCTCTTTTTGAAGCGTTTCGATCGTAGACTCGCTTGTCTGAAAGAGTTTAGTTTGCTCCGCAAGTTTCCGTTCCAACTCGTCTTTTTGCTCCCCAAACTGCTTAGTTTTGGCCATAATCTCTTTTTGAAGCCGCTGAATTGTAGATTCTCCCATCTGAATGATCGAAGTTTTCTCCCTGAGCTCCTGTTCCAATTTTACTTGCATTTGATTGGCAGCCGTCAGTCCCTCTTTAATTGCAGCCAACTCCACAGACTCGGTCTCAATATGATTACCATTTTGTACCGTTGCTTCTTCAGTTTTAATATTAATGTTTCGGTCAATCTGGAACTTGTGCTCGACGCTGTCCTTTGAGTCCCCATTTGTTTTGCTAACGTCATTCCTATGAGCCAGATTTAAATCCTTTTGGATTCGCAGCTCTTCACCAATATTTTCGCATTCTAGCTTTTTCAGAGTCAGCTCTTTTGATACTTTATCACATTGCATTTCTAATTGACCTAGTTTGCCTGTCAGCCTCAGAATAACGTCGTTGTGCTGCCTTTCCATTGTTTGTTGTTCCTGTCTCCTGACTTCTACGGACTGCTCTACCTTGCGTTCTAGAGCCTTACATTTTTCGTTCGCTCGTTCATAATTCATCACAAGTTGCTTAAGTTGATTGTGCAAGAATTTTAGCTTCAAGGGCAACGCTTCTGTGTTAACATCCTCAATAGCTGGCCTCAAATACGGATTCATACTGTCCAAGATGCAATCAGTGAGGGTGCTTACATCCGCGAGATCTTCAGATTGCTGCAATATCTCGGATTCCTTTTGCTTCAGCTGGTTCTCCATTTGCTCTACCCAATCTATCAAAGTCTTCTCGACTTCTTCCAGGCCATTTTCCGAGGCTGCCTCTAGGTTAAATCGAGCGCATATTGTTTGGATGAAGCTCTGCAGCTGCTTTTGCTTATTGCTTAGTTCCTGCTGAGCCTCGTTTACCACCTGCTCACTATCAATTGGATGCTGAATACTCTCATGATCATCCAGCAGCTTCTGAGTTCCGGCTAACCGCTTCTGGTAATCAGTCAGCTGATGTTGATAGCTACTCAACTGCTTTAGAGTTCCGTTTAGCTGTTGATTAGTAGCCTGTAGCTGTTCCTTACTACCATTCAGCTGCTTCTCAGTTTCTTTCAGCTCCTGCTGACTATTATTCAGCTGCTTCTGAGTTTCGTTAAGCTTCTGCTGATATTCAATTAGCTGCTGCTGGTAGCTATCAATTTGCTGCTGGTAGTCGCTGGCATGCCCCACTAGCTTCTGCCCCACTTTCTGCTCAGCAGCAATTTTTTCTTCCTGAACATGATTAAGCGCCTCCTTAGTATCTTTAAGCTTCTGTTGATATTCGTCAAGCTGCTGTTGAATACCCTTCAACTTCAGATCTGCCGCCTGAAGCTGCCCGTTTGTCTCATTTAGCTGTTGTTGGTAATCGTTTATATGCTTCTGGTTAATAAATATCTGCTTCTCCTGATCAGCAATTATTTCTGCCTTAGACAAAATACGCATTTCAAGATCTTGTAGTTCTTGAGTACGAACCGATGGGTCTTGATTTTCTGTAATGAAGCGATTTTGTAATAACATACGATTTATACCACAAATCTTAATTAATTCGCTACCGATTTTCGTTATTTTAGCATCCTTTATGTGAAGCTGTTCTTTGGACGGTTCTGGAATCGTCTGGACGGCAATGTCACACTGCTCAACATCTACTGGAGGAGTTAACTGACTCTCTTCTTTAATTGTCTGGACGGCAATGTCACACTGTGCAACTTCTCCTGAAGGAGTTAACCGACTCTCTTCTTTGATTGTCTGAACGGCAATGTCACACTGCACAACATCTACTGGTGGAGCAAACTGACTCGGTTTCAAGGCCTCCTCCACCTTGTTGGCTGTACCCTCTTCATCCAGTTTGTTTTGCGATCTGGACTCGTTTATCTCAGCCTGCAGTTCCTTCACAAGTTTCTGCTCTCTCTTGTAGCGGTCGGCCATATCTTCAAAGCTACGCTCTACCAGGCCCAATATCTGTGAGTAATCAGGCGACAAACTTATTTCTGGTTGATAAGGCTGTACGATCATTAACAATTCATGTAGAATGCTCTTCTTTTCTCGTGCAATGGCGTCCAGTTGATCGCGCAGATCATCGTTTTCGAGCTCTTTCTCGCGCAATTGCTTGTCAATGACGGAACTAGCTAAAGTTTCCGGTGTGGTATTCATACTAGCCGTCGATTGACTTGTATCGAGCAAATCCGACGAAGCGTTGAGAACCTCACGGCCATTATGCAACTCGGTGCGAGCCTCCTGCAGGCATCGCTCCACCTCCAGTTTGTCACGCAACAGAATAGAGATTTCAGCATCCTTGGTCGTCAACGACTGAGTAGCAGCAGCCAGTCGGAGCTCCAGATTTTCAACCTTATCAAGACAATCGTAAAGCTGTTCTTCACAGGATTTGTGCTGAGAATGAAATAAATCGGTTAAGTGAAATTTTAAGCAGACTTTCTAAAAAATTGAAAATTTACGAATTATCTTACATCATTTTATAATACATAATGTTGTTTAAGTGTAAATTAGATAAAAATGGGATATAATAAGAGTTAATTTGATGTGCGGAACGGCTTAAGACGGAGATTCTGACCACGCTTTATTTCTCTTCCTTAGGAAAACATTTTAATTGCCTCAAACATAGCGTACATTAATATGGAAACTAATTTATATAAAATTTTATGTGCTATGTGCAATTAGTCATAAATTTATTCAATCATATATAAAATCAAATAATAAAATTTTCTATTCCGTCACTGAAATATTTGCATTACTGTGTTTAAGACTACCTTTTATCTATATTCTATTTTCATACATTTTCAAACCTACATAAACATTTGTACTCTGAGTTACGCGATATATGTGCGAATGCAATATTATTAGATATAACTCAAAGTTGGAACGTACCCTCTCCGCTAATATGTTATAATTATCCCTCAGCACTTGTACTTCATCTCTGCTCTGTGCAAGAAAAGCCTCCTTCTTGTTAATCTCTTTGAGCAGCTGTCGTTTTAACTATTATTGCGGTAGAAAAGAGAAGAATTAATAAAAGATTCAGGTATAAGCGGCGTCTACCTGCGCCGCGTTCGGCACTCAATAACATACATTCTCAATTTCGTCGGGTACAATGTTATGTATGTATGTACGCTCTTCGCTGTCATATTCCAGCGAGGCCTCAAGCTTGGCCAATTGCTGCTTTTTTACAGTATTCTCTGTGAAGAAATTAAATTGCAATTAAGTTTGTTTGTAAAAGTCGAAAAGTCAGTCCATACCCTTACTAAGTGAATTGATTAGTTGCTCATTCTCCAAAATTTGGTCCTCTAAAACAGTCTTTTCATAGCGCTCGGTCTCCAGTTGAGCCTGCGGAAGTTATTAATGAATTGGAATATGACTGCAAGATTATATGTTGTTGAGTTGTTAGATTTCTTACCCGCAATCCTAAAACCTCGCGTGTGCGCTGCTCGAGCAGCACTGTTTTTGGTGTCGACGGAGCGTAATTTAGGCTGACATCTAGTAAGCTGCTCAGCTCACGTTGCACTGGATTGGGAGTGGCAAAATTCGTGCCCACAGTCGAATCGTTGTCGATTGAGGCCGAATCTTTGCCATCGAGCTCAGAGGCTTTTGGATCGCCATTATTGTCGAATGTGGCGCCAACAGTTAGGAATGTGAGGCCACGCAACTGCGGCTGGGTCGGAGACGAGTCTGCACTCTCAACTATTTCGGTGATACCAGCAATGGTCTCGCGCAAGTGAGAGCGATTCATATCTGGGTTTATCATAGCCTGAGTGAAAAATGCCGCTATGTACTGCTGTGTAAGGTCTGGCAGAGTCCTGCAAATATTATGAAAATATTCGCTCGGGCACTGAACGCAAGCGTAGTGCATGAGAAGTGTGTAGACATAGGCATAATCATTTGTCATTATGCGGCCATTGCGCTCCAGAAGCGGCTTAAAGTGTGGATACACATCTAAAAACAGAGGTATTCATTATTCACTATAATATTGTGTTGAGCGTCCGCATGCACCTTTTAGAAATGTCTGCAGTTCTCCCGGAGAAAATGGGGATGGGCTTTTGGGCGACGATGCCGATCGTCCAGATGACTGCCCAACTTGAACATATTGGGTATATTGTTTGAAAAATTCCTCGATTTCAGAATCTTCAAGACATATAACATTTGTAAGGAAATTGCATTTCTGAACCTAATATTAACAGAGAGGTACAGAAATTAATGGGTGTTCGGGCAATCCATAGCCGGTATCAGTAAAGCCTTTAACAAACTTACCCACTGCAAGAGTAGCGCTTTCCACATACGTAACTCCATACTTAAAGTCAAAACAACAAAAAAAAAAACCAAAAAAAAAAAAAACAAACTAAGGATATACAAATTAAGACTACACGCTAGCGTCCGTTGCCTGCGAAAGAAACAACATTCGTTCACTTTAGTACATGCCACGGCACAAAATTTGCATCAACATTATAACTTTTACAATAAATTGCACTTTTTCTGAAACTTACACGTGTTTCAATCTTCAATCTTGCTTAAATCGACGCTCGTTTGAAACTGTGCAAAACCAATTCCGGACGCTAACAAAATGGGCGCGCTTGTTGCGAATTGCGATACTTTTACTAATCGAATAATTTTGAAGGAGTACCGATTACTCGTGTTACAACAGTTCCAATGTTGCGAATATATTGTTATATTGTAATATTTTGTGAAAAAATATATTTTGGAAAATATTTTATTTCTAAATATATGAATATATTATGAATGACTTGGAGGTCTGTTTAGTTTGATGTAGTTTTGCTTTATGACTAGTTTGTTCCAGCAGATATGAGGCCGGCTGACGAGTGAATTTGTATTCTATGAAGACTTGATTATGATAGCTCGTTACAACTAGGATAAATTTAATATATGAAATCAGGTAGTTTGCTACAAAAGAATCAAGTACAAAATATTTTCTTAAATAAAATTCGCTTTTACGGTTTCTCTATGAAATTTGCATCAATGTTTTACTCATTTTGGCACTGTTAATTTTGATATTCGTTTGCTACCGGGCCAAACGATAAACATGTAACACTTTGCTAAAAGTGCCAAATTGAGTAAAAAAAATCGATAAGCACAAATATACGTACCATAGCTTAAAAGATTGATGGCTTGATAGTTCAACGTTTATTTAAAATGCTGTTATCTCTTCTTTATTTCATAAATATATTTTATCAATCATTTTAATTTTTAAATTTAAATATACAAATACATATATAGAGCTACATAAGCATTTAAATAGTATTCATCTATAACATCGCCTATATTTCCTACCGTACTTAATATGAAATTTCTATATTTTTATCAAAATCACGATGGGCTTATTTTAAGTACATATCACGAAAAATTCCACAAATTCGTATTTCAAATAGTAACGTCTGCTACTCAGGTGCGTAAATATAAACAGATGTACATCATAAATATGCCTTGAAAATTATAAGAATCGGACATGGAAAACAACATTTAGTTTATAAATCCAACGTACATACATATGTGCAATTTGTTGTATGTAAATGTATAGATATGTTTGGACTCAAGACTCAATGTGTGCAAGAGCTCTACGGCACGAGGCTTTATTAATCTCCTGCACTGGCACTTCCCATTACAGTTACTATACTTATTGAACAAGTAAAACTTCTCGGCCGCAGCAGACTAGCAGATACTCTATAATGCCTTCAATTGATGAATCCTCAAAGATAATTAAATCTCAGGTATTCAAGCTATGTCAAAAATACATAATCAAAGTACTGAATGTTATTAATATTAGGGTTTTAAAGATTGGCACGATCTATCGGAAGGAAAATGATATACTCATATTGGATTGTCTCAAGGAATTGTTCTAGCTCTAGTGTCTAGGATCTAGCTTTGTCGCTCATGCGGACAAACATTGCTAGATCGCCTCGGTTCTTTGTCCTGCTGTAGTGTATATGTAAATACTCATATCTGACATGCCAGGAAACCCCCATTCCCCGATTTTCTCATTTTCTATTTAGGTTACAAAAACTAGCCATTTGGCACGTTTTTCGTGAGGTATCCCTCGACCGGTTAAACACCCCACGCTTCAGTTTGCTGCATAACTCACGTATATATGTATGCATATAACTATAATGCCTACCCTATACCACCAGCTATATGCGCCACAACTCTGCTGTAGGCCAGAGTGGCATGCCATACACGAACGTAAACTTATCAAAAATCTATTCTAAATCTATTGTCTGAACTATGATCATAAACTAAAACCGCAAATGGGCGAGAGTGTATTAAGGCTTCGGCTCTCCGAGTGCTCAAACACATTCATGGATATACATATGTATGTATACATAATATATGTATGTACATATACATATACAGACATCTACACATATACACTTGCCATGTGCTCACAAGTTTTGATGCATGTAGATATGTATGTACGTACATATATACATACATATATGTACACATATTCCGAATCATTCACTGTAATGTAAATAAACAAACAGTAAATATTGTGTGCTGCTGCTGCTGGATTCGATACATACTTAAAAACAAATGCTCGGCCACAAAAATGTTCGAACCGAAATTTCGTGCGGATGGAGAGCCGTAGAGCCATAGAGCTGTAGAGCCGGAGAGATGAAACTAAGGGCAACAATAACATTAAACGATGTCCGGATCGCTTTGATTTTTCATCAGATCGGTTCAGTTAGCATTTTCGATTGCTCGACGCTCCGGGCCGAATGTAACGCTCTGATTGTGCCGCGCGTTCTTCCATCCAGTTAGCTGGCATCTGCCTTTCCTTAACCAGTGTTCTCAATTAGCCAATTTATGAGCCCAATGGCAACTGGCCATCGCCCACAATCCCACACAGTGCGCAGCGCCGCAGCAGCTGCGACGCTGGCCATGCAGATACCAAATGTGGCAGATTCGCTGGAGCGTGGCAAAAGCAGGACGAGCATCACGTCCATGTCGGACGATGATATCATACAACAGAATCTCAAGGAAATCCTCGACATCAAATCGCGAGTAAGTGTGTACCAAGGAGTGAGTCGGTGTCCTCTTATCATTAATGGTGCTGTTGCACCTGGCACCAACGAGAAATTCCAACACTGATTCATCCAAAGTTTAAGGGGCTGTCATACGTGTGTGTGTGTGTGTGGCGCAGAGACCATATGAACAGCGCCATCAAAATTTGCAATCACATATCTACAATATAGACACATATATATGTATAAATATATATATATGTGTGTATATACATATATATGTATACCTCGATCGGATATGCACGTCTATATGAACAGTACAAATTGCAGATGCTCAAAACTTGCGCGAACGTGATTATAAACAATGTTAACACACACGCATGCACACATTCATAAGTATGCCAGCTTGTATGTGTGTATGTACATATGTATATCGTTCCATTCATGGAATATTACAGCTTAATATAGGCATACTCTTCTCTTACAGCTTCAAATACAACAAAGTATATTCAGCCGCGCCTATAGATATACATATGTACACATACGTATGATCTCTACACACATACATACATACATATATATATACAATTCTTTAAGAATTGTCATTGATGCCCTTATAAAGTCTATATAAATCTTGTGCAATGTCTACCCGACTTTAAGCTTGAAATATAATTATTTACTCTGCTAGTACTTCAGTTGGGAGAGACTCCCTCCCTTAAATTCTGCTCCAATCATTCTACCCTTCATACACTCACCCAGCACGTTCTCTGCTTACTGCGCAGTTGAAGCAGCGACAAATATAGGGTTTTCTGTGGGAAATTAAGAGCAACTTTTGAATAGCTTTGGTTCTACTATATACATATGTACGTATTTTCTTGATAATAGAATAGAATTGATGTCTAGATTGTATCTGTTTTCAAGTAGGGAACTATCCAAAATGGGAAATATTTCAAGGGAATTGCACAGAAAATTATAATTCTCTCACTTTTGTGGCATTTAAATAA